>NC_142481.1:2277727-2429242 GCF_049115385.1 Moschus berezovskii
TTTAGTTCTTTTACGGACTCTTTCAAAATCTGCTCTGTCGTTTTGGAGTGGAGTGGGGTCATACTATAGATCTGGTTACATTTCTATCTTTCTCCCAGCTGTGGACTCCCCCCACCTACTCCTCACAATGTTTTAAAGAGAAAGTTGTCTTCTGTGAGTATCTCTAGTTCGGTGCCTCTGGCTTCAGGTATTATTCAGTATAAAGCTGTAATTATTGATTTTTTAAAAATCTCATATATCGCATATTTTAGAGGCTTTCTTCATTGCAATCACCCTCTGTTTTTTTCAGCCTTCTAGCTTCATTGAGGCTTTCAATGGCTAAGTCAAAGATCTCTCTTGGTAAATGTCACATTGCACTTGAAAATATGTGGGTTATTCTCAAACATCTTTTCATATTGACTTCTAACATAATTCCACAGTGATGAGAATGGACTCTATGATTTTAATACCTTTAGATCATAAAATTTTTGCAACTTGATTTATGTCCCCGGATATGTTCCAGTGTTTCCTGGTTCACACTCCATGGGAATGTGAATAGAATCTGTATCCTGCTGTTGTGTGAAAACTGTATAGATCTTGATTATGTTGAATTGATTCATAGACCTCTTCAGGTCTACCACATCCTTCTACTTATCTGTCTATTCATTCCATTAATTTTTGAGAGTTTGATGTTGAAGCTCCATATGAAAATATGAATTTACCTACTTAAAAAATAACTGCAATATACAGTGGAACTTTCCACTGAAAAAGACCCCGATGCTGGGAAAGATTGAAAGCAAAAGAAGAGGGCAGCAGAGGATGAGACAGTTGGACGGCATCACCATCTCAATGGACAGGAGTTTCAGCGGAGATGGTGAAGGACAGAGGGGCCTGGCGTGCTGCAGTCCATGGGGTCGCAGAGCTGGATACGACTGAGCGACTGAACAAGTGGGACCGCGCGTAAACTCGTTCGGTATTTCCCAAGTCTCCTGTGACTGTGTTATCGTACTTCCGTAACTTAAAAAATGTAAGAGAACACACACACAAAGCAAACGAAAACTTTCACACCAATCGATATCAATGCCGGGTTGAGGATTTTCTGGGTTCCTTTACCAGAGACCCCCAGGATGCAGAGCTTGTTGTGAGAAGATTGGAAGGACCAAGGCTGTGTGCTGAAGAAACGTGGCTGCTCAAAGCTGGTCCATGCCTTACCGGACGGTGGCCCTCCGCACCTGGGTGCCCTCCTCCACTGGACAGAACAAATGTGGTCCCACACCTAACTAGCTGTGCTCAGGTTAACCTGACTTGGCAGGAGTGGTGAACCAGCCCCTCTCTAACAACTGTTGGCCCAACTCAGTTTCACTTGCAAGGAGTTAAGAGGAGCCCGCGGTTGGCTGTCTTGTTTTTCAACACTGCAGCATGATGACATCAGGCTGTCCAGCGGAATTCTCACCTCCTTTCCGGGGTTTAAACAACTTTGCCTGGACGGTGTGCAGGCGCCTCCCTGGGTGGACATCTGAGCCGTCCGGCGTGGGCACCGTGCTACACGGGTGCCGCTGCGTGGGGTCGGCACCACAGTCCGCGTGGGCCTGCGTGGGGACGGGGCATGAGCCTCCGGATGCTGCTGCCATACCGCGAACCTGGGGTCCTCCGCCCGCCTGCACCCCGGGCCGCTGGCTTCAGACCCCGACCGCAGCGCGGCCACGCGCCCCTCCGATGCCTCGGTTCCCCCATCTGTGCGGTGGAGTGACCACAGCGCTTGTCTCCTCCGGTTCTGACGATTAAAGGACTTGAGAGCTTTGAGTGCTTGAAAGGGGGGGCTGGGGGCTGGCACCCGGCACGCTACTGGCAGAGCCCCGTCCTCGAACCCGCGCTCCGGGGGAGACACCCCCACCGCCCCTCCTCTGGCCCCCTCGCTGGGTCTGGCTGCAGAACGTGGCCTCTCCAAGCCCACTTTCTCTGCCAGGCGTGGCCACACGAACCCCAGGCATGGAAGGGGGCCCTGCCAGAGATGCCCGCGAGGGTCACTGCTCTGCCAGCCGGAAGGGCAGGCCTCTGCCTTCAACTCCAGGGCCGGCCCCTTCCAGAAGCAGCGATATCAGCCTTATCCCACAAGGTGGACGCTGAGGCCTGAGTGCTTGCCCAAGGCACCCTGGAGACCACCTGGCGCCCCCACCTCCACCAGCTGTTAACCATGTTGGAAGGTGGGGCCCGGCTCTGGCTGTAAACGCCTGGGGGGGTCCAGCTAGTCGCTTTCCCAGATGCCCTCGCAGCCAGATAGCAGGGCCCGTGGCCTGGGTCTTGCTGGTCCAGTGGCTGGCGGCGGGAAGTCGAGGGCGGTGATCGAGGGGATTCCGCCATCAGAAGCCCGGCCAGGCTCGGGCACTGGATAAGCAGGAGACCAGGGCAACTCACCCTGTCACCTCTCAAGGGCTCACCGAGTCTCTAGACTCAAGGGCAAGGAACCGGGCCCTGGGCTACGCCGACTCCCAAGGCCCTGCCAGCTGGGAGGGTCCCCGGTGGGGCCCACCACGCCCCTCCCCAGACGGCAGCTCGGATAGAACGCGGGCGCCAGGGTCTGCACAACTCGTTAGCGGCTTTATTAACAACACTGTCCAGTCGCTGGTCAGAGGCGGTCTCCGGCGCGCGTCAGGGAGCAAGCGTCTGTCCACCTCCGGCCTGCCTGACAGGCCGGCCGCAGCGCGAGGACCCAGAGCTCAGATCCCCCCCGCAGGAACCCGGGCCGTCCCCCCGGGCGGGACAAGACCCAGTCCCCTCCCTGCAGGCTCCTCCAGCCCGGGGCCCGGCCCTGCGCAGGTCCTCGTCTGGGCTCCGGCCCGGGAGCGTGGGGATGGGGAGGGCTGCGAGGACCAGGGCGGGGGCCGACCGGGGGAGTGAGGTTCGGGGCATCACGCGACGGGCCTCGGGCATCGCGGGGCGGAGCCGGGGCAGAGGCGCGGGGCGCGCGGCCGGCGCTACCCCAGGGGCCAGGGGGGGAAGGGCGCGGCGCCGTCGGGGCCCGGGGCCGCGCGCCCGTGGGTGCGCTGGTGGCGGAGCACGTGCTCGCGGCGCCCGAAGCCCTTGCCGCACTGCCAGCAGGCGAAGGGCCGCGCGCCCGAGTGCGTCTTCCGGTGGCGCACCAGGTGCTCGCGCCAGTAGAAGCTCTTGCCGCACTCGCAGCAGGCGTGCGGCCTCTCGCGTGCGGGCAGCGGCCGCAGGGCCGGGCCCGGGCCGCCGGGGTGCGTGCCGCGGTGGCGCCGCAGGTGCTCCTTGCGCCGGAAGGCCTTGCCGCACTCGGGGCAGGCGTGCGGCTTCTCCACTGAGTGGCTCTGCCGGTGGCGCAGCAGGTGCGCGGGCTTCAGCGGGGCCTTGCCGCACTCGGGGCAGGACGCGGTGCCCGGGGCCGCCAGGAAGGCGGGCAGGCCGGGCGCTGGCGGGGCTGGCGGCGCCGGCGGGGGGCTGCCCGGCTCCTGCTTGTAGGGGCGCGCGGCCTGGGCGTCCGCCGTCGCCGGTTCCTCAGCGCCGGGGGCCGCATCTCCTACAGGCAAAGGTGCAGAATCAGGGCGGCCAGGGACTGGCTCACGGCTGCCCGGGACGGGGTGCTGCATGGATGGGGAGGTGGACCAACAGGTGCAGGGACGGGGGCAGGGTGGCTCATGGGCCCGGCCAGGATGGATGGGCGGGGGGACCAGTGGGCACTGGGGGTGCGCAAGCTGGGTGGGTGGATGGACTGGTTGATGGATGTGGAGTGGACAGATTGGTTCATGGATGGGGCGTGGACAGGCCGGTTGATGGGTGGGGCAGTGGAAAGACTGGTTCACGGATGGGGGTGGGGTGGGCAGACGGGTTCACGGATGGGGGGAGAGGATGGTTCGTGGATGGGGGAGTGGAGAGACTAGTTCATGGGTGGATGGGGGGCGGGCTGGGGGACAGATGGATGGGCTGGTGGGTGGGGAAAGATAGGCTGTGGGGGTATGGACAGAGGCTGTTAAGGAGGTGCCTGGTGAGAACCAGGGTGCGGAGCCGGGGTCAGGCTGCCGGGACGCAACCCTGGCTCCGCAGGCGCCCATCCCAGGTGGGTTAGTCCCTTTGGTGCCGGGGCTTCTGCTGCAGGGAAAGGCTGGTGACGCCAGGGTCTCGAGGCAGCTGCGGGATGTCAGCACTGCCAGCGCTCCTGTCCTGTCTGACCCCCTTCCCTGTGTGCTGGGCCCTCTGGGGTGGGGTCCAGCGCGTGGGGGTCGGTCCACTGAACGCGTGAGTGACGGACAAGGGGGGAACATGTCCCCCAGGCGGGGAGCGTGGTGCGGAAGGAGGGGCTGCTCACCTGAGGGCATCTCCCCACCGGCTTCCTGTCCCACGTGTCCCACGCTGACCCCGGAGCCTCCGGTCGCATCCTGAGGCGCCCTCGTCGCTGGTGCCTGGAACCAGAGACCCCACGTGGCCAGCTGAGAAGCCGGAGCCCCACCGCCTGCCCTCCTGGTCCTGCCACGGGCTCTGGGGGCAGTGGCCACCGGGCTGGGGTCATCCATGGACTGGCCCATGGAGAGGCCCACATGGCAAAGCCTGAGACCTCCGAAGCGGGTCCTCCAGCCCCCGGCAGCCTCCTGAGGGGCCCAGGCATGCCCACCCCTCACTCCCAACCCACGGGGCCGGCGGAGACCGTGACCATTTACTGCTCTGAGTCACTGCGCTTTGGGCGGTTTGTTAGCTGACAGACCACTGATGGAGCTGCTTTAACCCTGCCTTTAGCTTTGAAGCCCTGGGCCAGCTCCAAGACAAAATGCAGAAGGAAAACACAGAAGCTACTTTCAACTCAGGACCAAATTAAGAAGCTTTTCCCAGATGTCCCATGGATGGCTCTGAGCAGCATGGCCTGGTCAGAGGTCCATGGTTGAGAGATAGCTTCAGGCCCACAACTTCTGGCTCCTTTACGCTCTTGTCACGGCTCCTTGAGGAGTCTGTGTGAAGTCATTTCTCCTGGAAAGGTGTCGTGGACCTCCCGGTGGAGTCACTAAACTGTCTGCCCAGGTGGCTCAGTGGTCAAGAATCTGCCCGCCAATGCAAAAGACACAGGATATGTGGGTTCGATCGCTGGTTGGGAAGATCCTCGGGAGTAGACAATGGCAACCCACTGTAGTATTCATGCTGGAGAATCCCACGGACAGCTTTGCCAGGGAGTCTCTGGCAGAACTGGCCAAGGCCAACTCACAAGTGCGCGGGAGTACACTACAGCCCCGAGGCCGCGGGGCACAGCAGACCCAGCCTGCCCCAGAGACAGGCCTGCCCTCTGCCCCCACCTGCTGGGCCAGCTGGTCCTGCCAGACCGGGGCCTGGGGCCACGCTGGGTGTTCAACTCATGGCGGAGGCTTTGGGCCATGGTTGCCCGCATCTACGCCGCCGTCCAGGCCTGAAGCCCGGCCACACCTCCAGGTGGGAAGCTCGGGAGCACTCCTGCTGGCGCACCTCCGTGTGTGCCCCGCCACATGCTGTTGCCTGGGGCTGGCGCTGCCCCCTGGGTCCTGGAGGACCCTCCTGGCCTCTCCCCACCGCCCCTCCTTAGCAGTTAACCGGTGTCCTTCGGCCGGGACCAACCACAGCCACGGGCAGGGCAGGGTAAGCCCTTGGGGTGGTCCAGGGACCCTGAACTTGCATCAGTTGTCAGAAGGGTGGGTCCAGGGCGGTGTTAGTCGCATCTGACTCTCTGCGACCCCTTGGTCTGCAGCCCGGTAGGCTCCTCTGTCCTTAACCATCCCCTGAAGTTTGCTCAAGGTTGCCTGTGCACCGTCCCTTACCGCCATGGCAGGCCTGACCCTCCCCGCGCCGCCACCACACCCTGGACCTCAGGGTCCATCAGGCCTGTTGGGGGTGTCTCCATGGGGACCTGGGGGCAGGGAGCGAGCATGGGGAGAGGGGGAAAGGGGACGAGGGAGGGGAGGGGGAGGAGGGAAGGGGGTAGGGGGTGGGAGTCGGGAAGAGAAGAGGAGGGACCCCGAGGGGAGGGGGAGGAGGGATGGGGGCAGTGTTGAGTGTGGGGGAGGGGAGGAGGGGGCCCTGGGGGCAGGGGGAGGGCGGACTCTGGGCTCACCCACAGCTCCTCCAGCAGCGCCACCGCCTCCTCGCCGCTCTGCGGCCGGCGGCTGCACACCCAGGCCTGCACCTCGGCGGGCAGCGCACTCAGGAACTGCTCGAGCACCAACAGCTCCAGCATCTGCTCCTTGGTGCGCACCTCGGGCCGCAGCCAGGCCCGGCAAAGCGCGCGCAGCAGCCCCAGCGCCTCGCGGGGCCCCGGGGCGTCACCCAGGTGGAAGTGGCGGAAGCGGTGCCATGGCGAATCGGTGGTCAGGCCCTCAGCGGTGCCTCGCTCCTGCTTCACGGGGGCCGGGCCCAGCGCCTCCATGGGGCCGGCAGCGGGGTCACGGCACCTGTGGAGAGAGGCCGGGTCAGGGCACGCTCTGGGGGCCCCCACTCGGGAGGGCTGGCCGCCCCACCCCATGCCTCAGTTCCTCCCCCTGCAAGATGAAGGGTCGCCCGCTGCGTGTGGGTCCCTGTCCCCACTCTCCCCGCCTCCTGCGTCCGCGAGGACCCAGCGAGGCTGTGCGCACGGAGGCCGCTGGTGCCCGGGCACCCCGACCTTGTCATCAGCACCTCTAATGCTGGTGGTCGCATCCCGATGTTGCACCCCGGAGGCGGGCGCTGCAGGCTCCCAAGCACTCCCTGTCCCGCCTCTCCCTCACAAACCAGGGTGCATACAGCCGTGTCCCCCTCCACCCCTGGGGCTCATATGGACGCTCGGGCCCCAACGTGACTGAACACAGGGCTGGGGCTCTGAGGAGGACGTGGAAGTGAAGTGAGGCCGTCACAATGGGGCCCAGGGTGTGGCTGTCTTCCCAGGACATGGCAGCTCCCGCCCCGGTGTGGGGGGACACAGTGGGAAGAGAGGGTAGGGTTCTTGGGGCTGGGGGCGGCAGGGGGAGGCCCTAGCCAGACCCCCGTCCACCTGCACTGATCCAGGCCAGACCCCCGCTTCCCCAGCCACAAGGAGCAAGTGTCTGCGGTTGAAGCCCCCTGGTCTGTGGTGGTCAGGCCTCGACACTCACAGGAGCCCTCTGTCACAGTCTGGGAGCTTTGAAGCCGATGGGTACTGACTCTAAGACCCTCTACCCTCCCAGTGGAGTCGCTGGACTGTCTTCTCAGGCAGGAGACACAGGAGACCCAGGTTCGAGCCCTGGGTCGGGAGGAGCCCCTGGAGCAGGAAATGGCAGCTCCGTCCAGTGTTGCCACCCAGGTAGCCCGTGCCGCCCACTTCCTCTTCTCCTTCCCCAAGGCGGGACACAGACGGGCAGTGGCCTCAGTCCGGAGGACGGAAGACAGAGCAGGGCTCCAGGGCAGCGGCGATCTGGATGGTCTGGAGACACTTCTGATGGTCAGATGGGAGTGCAGGGGAGCGGTATGGTTGGCATCTAGCCAGCAGAGGCTGGGGACACTGCGGGGTACCCTGCAGGACCCTGAATGGCCCCACCCCAACAAAGAGGGATGCAGCCCCCAAATAAACCCCACCTGGAACCACAGTCCTCAAACGGTCTGGGGACCCTGGAGTTCCTTTGAGGGTATCTCGAGATGAGAACACGCTTCCTGACCCAGAGAAGTTACCAGCCCCTTTCCCTGCCTTCTCTCCCAAGCATGCGGTGGGCCTTCCTAGGGCCTTGGTGGAGAGCAGAGGCGGCTGTGGGAACCCAGCTGTTCGGGTCACGCTGAGATGTGCAAAGACAAGTGATGCCATGTTTCCAACTTTTCATTTGGAAAACACGGTTATTCATTTAAAAACCATTATGGGGCGTGGGAAAAACTGGGAGATTGGGATTAACACATACACATTCCCACACACAGAACAGAGAACTGACACGTAGCCAGTGAACAGCACGGGGAACCCTACTGGATACTCGGAAAGACCTACATACGATTCGAATCTATAAAAGAGTGAATATGTGCATGCGTAACTAATTCACCATGCTCTACAGCAGAAACACACTATTGTAAATCAGCGATCCGTGGGTGCATGTTAAGTTGCTTCAGTCGTGTCTCTTTGGGACCCCATGGACTGTAGCCCACCAGGTTCTTCTGTCCACAGAATTCTCCAGCAAGAAGACTGGAGTGGGTTGCTAGTTCCTCCTCCAGGGTATCATCCCAACCCAGGGACTGACCCACATCTCTTAGGTCTCCTGCATTGGCAGATGGGTTCTTTACCACTAATGCCACCTGGGAAGCCCCTTAAATCAACTATGAAAGTGGGTAGTTCAGTCGTGTCTGACTCTCTGCGACCACACGGACTATACAATCCATGGAATTCTCCAGGTCAGAATACTGGAGTGGGCAGCCATTCCCTTCTTCAGGGAATCTTCCCAACACAGGGATCAAACCCAGGTCTCCCTCATTGCAGGCAGATTCTTTACCAGCTGAGCCCCCAGGGAAGCCCTAAATCAACTGCACTCCAATAAAAAATCAAGATAAAAAAAATTAAGAGAAAAAAGTGCTATTTATGCTAACATGTGGAAAAGTCAACTACTGCTATTTCTAAACGCACTTGTATTATGAGATTTTCTCAGCCTTACTTTCTGAGATGACACAGGGATGTAATCTGTAATCAAAAGTGCTTTGGGAAGCGTCTTCAAAAATTGTTTAAGGTATAAAGGGGTCCTGAGCTTAAAACCTTTGAGACCACTGGCTGACAGCCTGTTTTTAAATAGAAGTTTTACTGGTGCACAGCTGTGCGCATCTGCTGTGTAGGGAGGACCATCTCAGACCTAAGCTGGTTTGATCAGCCAGCTAGCAAGTGGAAGGGACTGAACTCGCACTGGCTTTAAAGTGTGGCTGCAACGGGGAGGAGCAGAGGGACAGAGTGGTAGTTTGGGATTAGCAGACACAAACTGTTATACACGGGACAGATAAACAAGGTTCGACTGCACAGCACAGGATCCCAGTCCATCATGATATGGTTCATCATCCACCCTGCGATGAACCATCATGGAAAAGAGTAAGAAGCAAGAATGCGGCAGTGTGTAACTGAAACACTTTGCTGGACAGCAGAAATGAACACTGGGAATCAACTAAACTTCCATAAGTTAAGTTTAAAAAAAATGCAAAAAAGGGGAAGAGAGATTCCAGAGGCAGGGGACACATGCATACCTATGGCTGATTTATGTTGATGTACTGCAGAAATCAACACAATATTATAAAACAATTATGCTTCAATTTAAAAAATTATTAAAAAATACAAGTTAAAAAAAAGACGGAAAAAATAAATGAGAAGGCTCTGGATGGAGCTTGCCTGCCTGGCTACCACTTTTAACCTGGCCAATGTTTTGCAGCGCCTTTCACCCAGATGCCAGCAGTGTCTCCGCAACTGTGACAACCAAAAATGTGTCCCGGAAACTTCCACGACTCCCCGGCGGCGGGGGCAGGGACACAGTGGGCCCTGCTGGGGAGCCACCGGTCCACTAGACTAATATTTACTCAGAGCAAAGGGCCACCTTCCCAGCGAGTCGTCCTAGGACAAGGCTCACCCGCCACCTTTTACGCTCTGAATCGTCTCTCCCGGGGGCTGCAAAATGGGACAAGTCGGACCAACCTAGGAGTCTCAGGAAGTCAAGACATACGGAAAACAAAGATGCTGCGGGGCGCCCGCGGAGGCGCCCAGCCAGCCTTCCACCAGCGCCCGCCCTGCCCACTCCCGTCACTCTGTGCGGTGCCGGGACACCGCTTCCAACAAAAGCGGCGGCGCTGCATCCAAGCACCCGCGGGAGCAGGGGCTGAAGGGGGAAACAGAAGGCGGGCGGCAGGGCCGCCGCGGACGACCAGGAGAGCAGCGCGGCGCGCCCACCAGTCAGGCTGTCGAGGGGAGGGTGGGGGGCACCTGCCCCCAAGCAGGAGAGAAAGGAGGAGGGCAGCTGACCCTGGCCCGGGAAAGGCGCAGCTCCGCCGAAGTGCCGCCCAGCTTGCAGAGACCCGCGCGCCGAAGGCCCGCCCGCGCCCCGCCCGCCCCTTCCCCGGAGCCCCTTTCCGCAAACCTCTCCGACCCGGTCCGTCCCCGCCGGCGCCCCCAGACTCCCAGGCAGGGCCCAGCCCCCGCCCCGCCAGTCCCTCCCCTCCCCCCGCCCCGTCTCCAACTCGCCCCGCCCCCGCGACCCGCACCCCCCTCCCTCCTTACTCCCTCCCCTCCCCCTCCGCCCCTCCCCGCCCCTCCCTGCCCCGCCGCCGTCCTCCGCCCTCGGGCCCGCACCCCTCCCCCTTCCCGACGCCCCCACCCCCGTTCGCGCTCCCAGCCCCCGGCCCCCTTTTCATCCCCTCCCCCGCCTCCGCCGTTCCTCCCTCCCCGGGCCCCCCGCCGGCTCCCTCCCCGAGGCTCATCCCGCCGGGCCCCTCCGACGCCTCCCTCCTTTCCCCCCTCGCTCACCTCACTCTCCCGGGCGAGACCCCCAAGCCCCCTCGGCACCTCGCGCATGCGCACAGCGCTCACCAGGACTCCATGCCCCGGCAGGCTTTGCGCCAAAGGCGCCTATCCCCCGACCCCCAACCCTCCCAGACGCCCCGCGGCCGCCTCCCCACCACAACTACCCCGCCGCCCGCACCCAGAACAACATCTCCCAGGGAGCATCGCGGCAAAGGCGGCCTCTCATTGGCCCTCGCCTGGGCGACCCACCCCCACCTTACGCCGTTCCGGGAAGGTGCAGCCGGCGCCAGAACTACATTTCCCAAGATGCACCGAGGCGCCGCCAGGTTTTGGACTACATTTCCCACAACACACACGGGTCTTCGCCAGGGCCGGCGCGCGGGCTCCCCCCGACCCGACCCCGGGCAGGCGCAGGCGCGCCGAAGGGCCGAGCGGACGGGCCGAGGGAGGAGGAGCCAGGGTGGCGTTGCCGTGGAAACCGGAGCGGCTCGTCCGGAAACCTGGCCCGCGCAGCCCAGAAGTCGGCTGGCGGGGAGGAGGGGCTCGAGTCGGAGCTCTGCGCCAATCAGAGCTACGCGCTGCGTCTCCTTGACAACGGGCCGCGCGTCCCCCTCCCTCCCCGCCCCTTGCGGACGCAGCGGGGTCCGAGTTGGCCGCGAGGCCGCGGCCTCCGGAGGGCGCAGTCCGGGGGCCAGCCAGGGCGCCCTGCTCTGCCGTGTGAGCCTGGCTCGCGGGTCCTAGACTCCGTTTGCCTCCCCGCCTTTGCGTCGGGGAGGGGTCTGTCTGCAAGGTCTCGACTGGCCTCCGGGGACCGGGCGGCAGCCTCCCCATCTCAGACCCGGGAGGGAGATGCACAGATGGGCACAAGACCGAGGCCGGCCCGGGAACCGCGCGGAAACCGGACTCAGTCCTCGCCCGGGGCTGCGCAGACGGGGTGAGACAGTGGCTGGCGCGGAACCAGCGTTCACCAGACGGACACTTTCCCCCTCGTTTCACAAGTGGTCAGTGGCTGATTCAGAACCTCCTGTCCGAGAGCGGGTGAAAACCACCCTCCTCACTGTTGCCTCACGGACCTTGGCCCACCGCTCCCCTCTTGCCCAGTGAGTTCCAGCCACAGCGGAGTCTTTCCTGCTGACCTTTGTTCCCACTCACTTCCGATTGCCCACTCGACGTCTCCACTTGGATTTTTTTAAGAGGCATTTAAGACCTTGAGCTGGACAGAGGAGAATGTTTCGCCCCTCCCCCCTAGCAAAGAAACTTGCTTTCGCCCCAGTTTTCTATGGTCTTAGGATATCAATCTAAAAGACTTCCCTGGAGGTCCAGTGGTTAAGACTCCACGCTTCCACTTCAGGGGCATGATTTCGATCCCCGATGAGGGAACTAAGATCCCACAAGCCAGATGTATTCCCAGGTGGTGCTAGTGGTAAAGAATCCACTTGCAATGCAGGAGCCACAAAAGACACGGGTTTGATCCTCAGGTTGGGAAGACCCCCTGGAGGAGGAAATGGCAACCCACTCCAATATTCTTGCCTGGAGAATCCCATGGACAGAGGAGCCTGGAGGGCTACAGTCCACGGGGTGGTAAAGAGTCTGTCAGGACCGAGGGACTGAGCATACAGGCCACCTTCAAATTCTTTGTATATGTGCATATATATTGTTATTGTTACTTGGCTGCTTCGGGTCTCAGGTGTGGCATGCAGGGCCTTTGGGTGAGGTGCTCAGATTCTCTAGCTGTTGCACACGGGCTCTAGAACGTACCGTTCTGTAGTTGCCGTGCAGGGCTTAGTTCTCCATGGCATGTGGCATCTTAGTTGCCAACCAGGGATCAAACCTGTGTCCCCTGCATTGCAAGGTGGATTCTTAACCACTGGACCACAGGGAAAGTCCCATCTTCAAATTCTCTTTTTTTTGGGGGGGGGGTATAAATTGAGGTATTTTAATGTTAAAAAAAAAACACCAGTGATATTAAAGAATATCACTTCAAGTATATTTCAGATGCCCTTTGAGATAAGAAAATATTGTGAAAATCTGCATTTGAAGTTGACTTTGGTAGGTGCTAGACCCATCTTCAAATTAATTTTTTTTTTAACGTGAGGCTTTGCATTTTCACTGTTCACTGGGCCCACAAATTAAGTAGCTATACACATAACAGCGCCTTGATGAGTTATGCAGTACCCACACACGGTGGCGGGTTCTCCAGCGCTCAAGTGTACTGTCGTTATGGGTGAGAAATAGAATAAAAGGACTCTCTGGATGTCTTCCCTCCATTTCTTCACCTGGTGCTATCGTACCTACTGATCAGTGAGCAAGTCAAATGTCACCTCCTCCAAGAAGCCCTCACAGACCATGCCCACTGCAATAAACCTGGACGAAGGGCCTCATCTGAGCCTCCACAGTGTCCCTTCTCACTCCATCTCTGTGGGTGTGCGGCTGCCCCGCCCACCCTCTGGTGAGGAACCACAGATGCAGTGGTTGCCAGCTCCTCGCTTGGGGCCTGCTCTTGAAAGGAGTAAATAAGCAGGGGAGGAAAGAAATTCTTACCCTACTTCCGAGGCCTGAGGGCGAGAATTCCTTTGGCAGCAAACCTAGCTGTACCCCAAAGCTCCCTGGCTGCTTTGTAGCAGCAATATAATTATTACTCAAAATAATAATTAACGCTTTTTTTCTGTCTGGTCTTTAAAGTAAGGAGATCCAGCAGGGCGGCGAGGGCGTTGAGCTCTCCCCTGGGTCTCCAGCCCTGCCCTGAGCGCCCAGGAGGCTCAGGTAACGTTCCTGGATAAACAGGTGACAGATGAGCCCCTGAACAAGGGAGGGGACAAGTCCTGGGATGAACGGGGCAGTCTGCACCCCACTTAGAGGGCTCCGGGACAGGGAGTGGGGGCTGAATTTGAGAGTGAGTCATCTTCCCCTTAGGAAACACTCAGGATGAATAAGGAAATTAGGAATGAATTGCTTAATGATGGGATCACGCTGCCCCCATTATCTTATTTCACCGGCACACTCACCCAGGGGAGAAGGCAGAGCAGATCAAAGCATGAGCCCATTTTACAGTCGGGAGAAGTGAGGCCCTATGAAGTGAGTGGGCTTGGCCTCAGTGACACAGCGGGAGAGAGGCAGGGGCGGCGCTCGACTCAGGCTTTAGGAAGTGCAGTAGGGGGTGGGGTGCAGGTTCTTCTCTGGCTGGAATACGTGCCCCCCCCATCCCTCCTTCTGAGGGTGTAGGGACAGTGAGCAGGGCCTACAGCAGGAGGGAGACAAACAGAGGTTTAATTTTTCACCATTCTGGAGGCTGGAAGTCCAAGATCAGGGTGTTGTGGAGCCCTGTACCAAGGTCACAGGACTAAAATCCCCGGAACTGACCAAGTCCCATAGCAACTGTTGCCGCGAGTCTGCAGATCTAAACAGGCCAATTCCCTGACCCCAGGTCGTTGTTCAGTTGCTGAGTCATCTCTAACTCTTTGCGACCCCATGGACTGCAGCTTGCCAGGCTCCTCTGTCCTCCACTATCTCCTAGAGTTTGATCAAACTCGTGTCCATTGAGTCGGTGATACCATCCAACCATCTCATCCTCTGTCATCCCCTTCTTCTTCTGCCCTCAATCTTTCCCAGCATCAGGGTCTTTTCCAGTGAGTCGGGTCTTTGTATCAGGTGGCCAAAGTAGTGGAGCTTCAACTTCAACATCAGTCCTTCCAATGAATATTCAGGGTTGATTTCCTTTAGGATTGACTGATTTTCTTGCTGTCCAAGGGCCTCTGAACAGTCTTCTCTAGCACCACAGTTTAAAAACATCAATTCTTTGGGGCTCAGCCTTCTTTAGTGTCCAACTCTCACATCTTTACATGACTACTGGAAAAACCATAGCTTTGACTAGACGGACCTTTGTTGGCAAAGCGATGTCTCTGCTCTTTAATACATTGTCTATGTTTGTCATGGCTTTTCTTCCAATCTTCCTGATCCCATGTTAGGTAAAATGCCCACCCTGTAGCATCCTAACCAATCACCTAATGCCACCCTTCCAGTCTATAAACATTGACTACTAACTCATGAGAGAGATTAGCTCTCCCTTGAGCCAGCCCGCTGTTCTAACAGCGTCGCCCGTTCTAATAAATTTTATCCTTCTCTCATTCTGCCTCATGTCTGGAAATTCTTTTCCAGCCCGCGCACAGACCAGGACAGGTGTCGTCAGAGTTGGTTTCTTGCAAGTCCTGTTTTTGAGTAACTGTTGGGCATAAACCCATTTACTTAGTAGGAGAGTTCGAAGGTATGGAATTCACATTCAAGGAGGACCGACTACTTTTTGTGGTTTCTAACTGGAGCAGTTGCTTTACAGTGTTGTGTTAGTTTCTGCTAACAGCGAAGTCAATCAGCTCTATGTATACATACGTCCCCTCCCTCTTGAGCCTCGCCCCCACCCTTCTAGGTCATCAGAGCACAAGCTCTGTGCTACAGAGCATCTTCCTGCTGACTACCTATTTGACACACAGTCGTGTACGTACCTCAGTGCTGCTATCTCAGTATCCCCCCGCTCCCCTGAGTCCACAGGATGGACTACTTTTTAAGAAAATAATAATAGTTTTTAGTTTCATTGGTCAAGAGAGAATCCCAGCCAAACCCAGAAATCACATTCTTGTAAATACGAGATACGGGTCCCTGTGGGAAGCGGCTGTTCCCCAGAACCACTTATTCTGGGATGCTGAGGCCCTCCTGTGCTGTTCATCGTCATTCCAGAGTCCCCGACACACGCACACACACACACAGTGCAGCCTGGAGAGAGGTGCTGAGAATGACCACCTGGGAGATCTTAGTTCCCTGCCTAGGAATCGAACCTGGGTAACCTGGCATCCCTGGTGGCTCAGTGATAAAGAACCCGCCTGCCGGCACAGGAGGTGCAGGTTGGATCCCTAGGTCCAGAAGATCCCCTACAGAAGGAAATGGTGACCCACTCCAGTATTCTTGCCTGGAGAATCCCATGGGCAGAGGAGCCTGGTGGGCTACAGTCTGTGGAGTGGCAAAGGAGTCGGACTCGACTGAGCGGTGGAACCAGAACAAGTCTGAGTCCAGGGTCCCTCACCTTCACAAAGGCAGCCCCTCCCTGTCCAGCGGTCCCTCTGGGGAGTCAGGGAGACAGTAGTGGGATCAGATGCAGAGGCAGCAGCCCCAAATTTATCTTCTGTCCTGTGATAATGTTGGGAAAAACTGCCAGACATAAATAAACGTTTATTTTTAAACGAACTCCTCTGGCAACAAGAGAGCGTTCCCTTTTAAACCTCACGACCATTCGGAATTACGCTGAACTTTTTATAGCTCTGGGAACAACCCGCCAGCCTAAGAGGAATGTTTAATGGGCTTTATAGTTTGTTTACACCAACCACGCCTGCCCGTGCCCCCACCTCTCGTTAACTTTCTCCTGATGTTTTGTAATTGGCAAACCAGGTCTTGCTGGAAATGAACTGAAATCTAGAGGATCTTAATGTACTTTGCTTCTTCAGTAATAAGGATCCTACTTTATTTTGTAATGAAATGTATTAAAAGCTGGTTGGATTTATAGTTAAGGAGGTCTTTGGGGGTTTTGCTGTGTCTTATTTATTTCTCTGGTCCATCTTTTCCTCATTGGGTGTCAAGAGTGTTAGGAAGGGCGGTGAATAACCAATTCAGTTTCACTTGGGGATTCTTCCTCTTTAACACATAGAGTTAGAAAAGCCTCTTAATGAGACACACATTTCATTCTTTTTTTTGAGAACCCATGTTTCCTTTAGAAAGGGAGTTGCTATGGTCTGGATATTCACGTCTCCCCAGCATTCCTGTTGAAATCCTAACGTGGCCGGATGCCTTGGTGTGTGTGTGTGGGGCGGTCTCTGAGAGGTGATTAGGTCATGAAGGAGGTGCCCTCAGGTACCAGAATTAGCACTTTTATAAAAGGGACCCCAGAGAGCTTGCTAGACCCTTATACCTTCTGAGGCCACATGGAGAAGGTGCTGGCTGTGAACCAGGAAGGTGGTGGTAGCGGGGGCCCTCACCAGAAGGCAACCGTGCTGCAGCCTTGACCTTGGACATCTAGCTTCCAGAGCTGTGAACAATGAATTTCCATTGTGGAGAAGTCACCCAGTCTGCGATGTTCTTTGATAGCAGTCTGAATGTACTAGAACAAGAGTGATACATTTATGTGTGTGTGTATCCGTATCTTCCTCTATCTTCTACATCTGTGTGTGCTCAGTTCTCAGTTGTGTCTGACTCTTTGTGACCCCAGGGACTATAACTTGCCAGCCTCCTCTGTCCATGGAATTCTCCAGGCAAGAATACTGGAGTGGGTTGGCGTTCCCTTCTCCAGGGGATCTTCCTGACCCAGGGATCAAACCCAGGTCTCCTGCATTGCAGGCGGATTCTTTATCATCTGAGCCACCAGGGAAGCCGAAGAATACTGGAGTGGGTAGCCTATCCCTTCTCCAGGGGATCTTCCCAACCCAGGGATTAATCCCAGGTCTCCTGTGTTGGCAGGCAGATTCTTTACCATCTGGGCCACCAGGGGAGCATGGGACTTGTTTCATGGGATTACTGTGAGGACTAGTCGAGATCAGGTAAGTGAAGAGCCCAGCGATGTCCCCATGGACACACTTCAGCTGATGTTGTTAACTCCTTGCACAGTGATGAAGACAAGGTGAGGAAACACCCGTGAAGTACCCAGCATGCCCACCTGTCACCAGCCTGGACCCTTTCTAGAAACCTTCACTATTCTCCCAGGATCCATTTCCTTGTCTCCGGTAACTGCACCCAGTTTTCCTGGGGAGCCGAATGGGTCACCTCTTCCGGACTGCTCTTCTACCAGGTTTTGGGGAAGCTGGCTCCATAGCTCCCAGGCCACTGTGATTGGTTCAGGCCACCCAATCAGATTTAACCAAATAGAACTGGGCCGTTTGCCAGGACAAGTGAGAGAAAGGCACTCACCAACTTTCCCACCTAACTTTTAGAGAGGTAAGCATAGTTTGGAAACTGCTGGAGGCTATCTTGCCACCAGGTGAATGCCTAGAGTGAAACAAAATGGAGGCTAGCAGAGCCCAAAGATATGGGGCAAGAGACCAGTACTTGGTGACATTCTTTGAGCTCCTGATCAAATCACACCTGAAGGTGTCTCTATGTATGGAATTTTTTGGATGTTATATAAGCCAACAGAATTTTATTGCCCTCCCCCCTTTTTGTGTTTGGCTTTAAACCTATTCGAACTGTGTTTCTGTTTCATGCAAGCTGAGCCCTAACTGCTAAAGTCCTCCTAGTTTGTGATCAGATTTCTGGGGATTGGAATCTTTGAACTCTGCATGGAGCAGCTACACGCCTCGATCATAGAGCTTCAAAGCATTAGGGCTGCAAGGGGCTTTTGAGGAAACCCCAAGCAGTGACCAGAGTTAAAGAGCCTGACAGATGTGGGATCGAATCTCTGCCCTGTCCTTGCTCGCTGTGGGTTCTGGATAAAAAGGTGTGGTCATTATAATGGCGGTGGTACAGGGAGGTGGAGGACAGGGGAGGCACCCAACCTGCTTGAGTCAGGAAGGACGAGTAGGAATCACTGAGGCAGGGTGAGCGAGGGCAATGGAGGTGGAGGCGCAGCGAAAGCAAAGCCCCGACGGCGGGGAGGCGGCGGTGCAGCTGGGGTCTCCAGCGGCTTTCCGCGGCCGGGGTCTGGTGTCCCTCTGGGGCGGGAGGCTCCGAGAGTCTACACCCGTGGGCCAGAGCCACACAGACAGGTCTCGGAGCTCAGTCAGCTGTGGCTTCCTCCTGAGAGTGATGGGGAGCCCCTGGAGGGCCTCAGACACTCATGTCAGGGTGTCAGATACAGCTGTATCAGGGTGACAGACACAGTCAGGTCAGGGTGTCAGATACAGTTGTATCAGGGTGACAGACACAGTCAGGTCAGGGTGTTAGACACAGTCATGTCAGGGTGTCAGATACAGCCGTATCAGGGTGACAGACACAGTCAGGTCAGGGTGACAGACACAGTCAGGTCAGGGTGTCAGATACAGCCGTATCAAGGTGACAGACACAGCCATGTCAGGGTGATAGACACAGATCAGGTTTACAGTCATGTCAGGGTGTTAGACACAGTCGTATCAGGGTGACAGACACAGTCAGATCAGTGTGATAGACACAGTCATGTCAGGGTGACAGACACAGTCATGTCAGGGTGACAGACACAGCCATATCAGGGTGACACAGTCATGTCAGGGTGTTAGATACAGTTGTATCAAGGTGACAGACACAGTCATGTCAGGGTGACAGACACAGCCATGTCAGGGTGACAGACACAGTCATGTCAGGGTGTTAGAGCTGTATCAGGGTGACAGACAAGTCAGATCAGTGTGACAGACACAGTCATGTCAGGGTGATAGACACAGTCATATCAGGTTGACAGACAGTCATGTCAGGGTGTTAGATACAGTCATACCAAGGTGATAGACACAGCCATATCAGGGTGATAGATGCAGCCATGTCAGGGTGATAGATGCAGTCATATCAGGTTGACAGTCATGTCAGGGTGACAGTCACGTCAGGGTGATAGACACACTCATATCAGGTTGACAGACACAGCCATATCAGGGTGATAGATGCAGTCATATCAGGTTGACAGTCATGTCAGGGTGATAGACACACTCATATCAGGTTGACAGACACAGCCATATCAGGGTGATAGATGCAGTCATATCAGGTTGACAGTCATGTCAGGGTGACAGACACAGTCATGTCAGGGTGACAGACATAGATCAGTGTGATAGACACAGTCATGTCAGGGTGACAGACAGTCATGGCAGGGTGACAGACACAGTCATGTCAGGGTGATAGACACAGTCATAGCAGGTTGACAGTCATGTCAGGGTGACAGACAATCATGTCAGGGTGTTAGACAGACATATCAGGGTGACAGACAGGCATATCTGGGTGTGTCTGAAAGCTTCTTCTAAGCCTGAAATGAGGCGAGACTGGAGCAGAGGGGACAGGACTGTCGGGAGTGAACGGTACCCCCCGTCCCCTGTGGCCCTCAGCGCCCGGGACGCACGGAAGAGGTGTGGAAATCTGGGGACATCAGTGATGCAGAGGGTGGACAGACATTATATGAGCACCCGCAGTGTCCCCTCGGGAAGGACTGATGCTGAAGCTCCAGTATTTTGGTCACCTGATGCAAAGAGATGACACACTGGAAGAGACCCTGATGCTGGGAAAGATTGAGGTCAGGAGGAGAAGGGGACGACAGAGTATGAGACGGTTAGATGGCATCACCGACTCAAAGGATATGGGTTTGGGTAAACTCCGGGAGTTGGTGATGGACAGGGAGGCCTGGTGTGCTGCAGTCTATGGGGTCGCAAAGAGTGGGACACGACTCAGCAGCTGAACAAGTGGCATCTGGAAGTCCAAGAGTATGGTACTGGCAAGGTCATGTTCTGGTTAGGGCAGCACACGGCTGGTTTCTTGCTGTGTCCTCACACGGTGTAAGGGGCCAGGGAGGTCTCTGGGCCTCCTGTTTAAATTTTGTTTATTTATTTACATATTTTTTTGGTCGCACTGCATGGCATGTGGGATCTTAGTTCCCCGACCAGGGATCAAACTGGCCCCCCATGCATTGGAAACTCGGGAGTCTCTTTTTTTGACCCCAAATTAATTCAAATTTATTAACAGACATTTAAAATATGAAACTATCAAAATAATAGACAAAAACATAGAAACTCTACATGATCTTGGGTTTGGTCTTTAGATCATGGACTTTGAGCTTTAACACACAACACAAAAAGCCAGTCCACAAAAGAAAAAGGTAGTATTGTGGACTTTATAGGGTTAAAGATTTCTACTCTGAAACACCTTATTCAGAAATCAAAAGACAAGCCACAAACCGAGAGGAAAATATTTATAAAACTTGTACCTGATAAAGGATTTGGACTCAAAATACAGCAAGACCTCTAAAACAACTCCATAAAAAATGGAAAAGGATCTGAACAGACACCCAGCCAAAAAACATTTACAGACAGTAAAAATCATACAAAATATGCCCAGTATCATAAGCCACTGTGGTCATTGCTATGTTGTGCCCAACTCTTTGCGACCCCATGGACTGTAGCCTGCCAGGCCCCTCTGTCCGTGGGATTATCCAGGCAAGAATACTGGAGTGGGGCACCATGTCCTCCTCTAGGAAGCTCAGAGCATCACCTCAGGGACTATGTTTCAACATAGGGATTTTGTGGGGACACATGCAGACCATAACACCATATATTACAACAGTAAATCACAAGTTTGTTTCTCTTTAAATTTCCAATTATTGTACACATAACATAAAACTTACCATCTAAACCATTTGAAAGTGCACAGTTCAATGTCACTAAGTACATTCACATTGTTATATAACCATCACCACCGTCCATCTCCAGCGCTGCTTTCATCTTGCGAATAAACTCTGTCCCCATTAAACACGAACTCCCCATTCCTCCTCCCCACCAGGCTCCTCTGTCCATGGGATTTCCCAGGCAAGACCAGTGGGTTGCCATTTCCTTCTCCAGGCATCTTTCTGACCCAGGGATCAAACCTTCCTCTGTTATACTTCCTTCATTGGCAGGTGGATTCTTTACCACTATCGCCACCTGGTAGGAAAATAATTATAAATAACATCAATAAGTCATCTGTCGCTTAGGTGACAGCCAACCAACTGCAGACCCAGAAAGGGATCAGAGGGACTTAGCCCGCGAGTGAGTACACTGTGGTGTAACCAGTAATTTAAAAAGCATGTATTTACTAACAGAAGCAGGTAAGCTCACAAAGCGCCCTCCTCTCCAGAGAGGAGGTGAATCCCTGGACGTTATGATCAACCTTCAGTGACAGGAGGCAGTTTGCACAGGCACGTCTCAATGCAGGAATTGGGAGCCAGATTCCACGAGTTCGAGCCCAGGACCCGCATCCTCAGTGTGTGGCTTTGGCCAGGTGCCTTGACCTCTCTGTTTCTCGTTATCTGCAAAACGGGACTGGATTATCCACAAACTACTTAATGTACCTAAAGCCCCTGGAGGCAGGCGCACAATGTGTTATTGTCGCTCTAGAAGGGAGGACACCGGCTCAAGCGGGCGCCGGGCGGCGCCTGAAGCGATCGGTCCAGTACAGAAGGGACCAGGGTGGCAAACGAGAGAGCCCTCCGGGCGCGCGGGCTCCGGCCGCCGCCGGCACGGAAGGGGTTACAACGATAGAGACGACCGGAGGACCCGGGGTAGCTGAGCGGCCCTGGCCGCCACCCGCCTCGACGCCTACCGCCCGACCGCGCAGGCGCGAGAGCCCCGGCGCGGGGGCGGGGGGCACCTCCCCGGGCACCCGGAAGTCTCCTCCTAACGGGCCGAGCCCGCGCCTCCCGGCCTGGAAGGGGGCGGGGCCCGAAGCCCCTCGGCGCGCAGCGCCATAGAGCGTGGCCGGAGGACCCGTGTCCTAGACGCGTCCGGAAGTGCCACCCTGGGGCGCCAGCTCCGCACCATAGAGCCGGGGGGGCCCGCGGCAGCTGGGGGGGGTCGCCGGACTCGCCTTCCTAGAGCGGCGAGGACGGGGTGGAGGCTGGCAGGGGGGTGGGGAGGGGAGGGGGGAGCGGCGCGGGCGGAAGCGGCCGGGAAGGTCACTTCCGGCCTGGGCGCCCGTCCCCCTGACCCCAGGGTCTGAGTCGCCGCTGCCGCCGCTGCCACCATCCGCGAGGGAGGAGAGAGGAGGAGGAGTGCGGCGCGGCGGCCCCGGGACCGAGGAGGTGAGGGGAGGGCGCGGGGCCGGGGGCCGTGCGCCCGGGGCCGGGTGGGCGCGCGCCTCAGGGCGCCGGGCTGCGGCCGGGGGGGCGGGCGGGGAGGCGGGCGGCGAGCGCGACTGGGCGGGCGAGTGCGCGTGCGCGCCGCGGGGGCGGGGGCGTGAGTGAGCGCGCGGCCGCTGACGCGCGCCGGGCCGGAGCGCGCGCCGCGCCCGGGGGCGCGCCCGACGCGGGGGCGCGCGGCGCGGGCTCGCCGGGGGGGCCGCCGTGTCTCCCCGACCCCCACCCCAGCCTTCCAGGCCGCTCGTGGCCGGAAGTGGTGGCGACTCCCGGGGGAAGTTGAGGCCCCGGTGGGGGAGGCGGCGCGCGCGGGCCTAGCCGGCCTGGCCGGAAACGGCGGCCCCCGGCCTGTCCGCTCCCCTTTCCCCCCTTTTCAAAGGAGCCAGATCCCGTTGCCGCCCCGGGCGCGCTGCGTGCGGCCTTTGATCCGGCCGGTAATTACGGGCATTCCGGCCGGCGGGAGGCTCATTCATTCGCCCGGGCGCGGGCCGCGGGCAGGAAGCGCGTGCGCTGGAGGGGAAGTGTTAGGCCAAGGTCAGGCACCGCGTGGCCCGCGGGGCAGGGCGAGGCCAGCGGCCGGGCCCGAAGGCCACCCCGAGGCCTCCCGGGCGCCGCACCGCGCCCCTGAGCCCCAGCTTGCGTCCCGGCCACAAAGGCGTGCACCCCAGTTTATGGAAACGGGTTCCCCTGGGGCACAGGCCAGCCGGGGATGGCGTGATCAGACGGAAAAGTGAGCCACGGCGAGTGTGGACAGAGGCTCTTGCGGGCCCATTGGTTGGCACGAGGACAGGGAGATGAAGCAGGCTCGCTGTGTGCAAGGAAGACCTGGAACGGGTCTATGCGCCTCCTCACCCAGGGGACCAGGGAGGGCACTCCAGCCGGCACCCCAGCCCCAATCCAGAAGGGCATTGTAGGAAGGGACTGACTTGGTCTGTGTGCTCCGCGTGGTTCCTGTTGCCTGGCCCTGCCTTAGGGATCTAGGGTTAGGATCCAGCGGGGGGTTGGGTCTGCCCTTGCTGCTGGGGAAGCCCGGTTACTATGGCTTATCTCTTCCCTAAGAACATAAGCCTCTTTGGCTCAACACAGCTGGCATTCACCCCCCCCCCCCCGCCTCTGCAGGCAGGCCCTCGGGTCTGAGCCCCAGAACATTCAGATCCGATTCCTTCTTGTGTTGTCTCTCATCTTAGCCCCTCCGTCATGGAGGTCTCAGAGTCTAACCCCGCAGGCGGAGTCAGAGAACTGGAAGGATTTGGCCCGGGATGGCCCCGGGCGCTGGCATCCCTGCTGTGGGTTAGCCCCGGGCTCTGGGGTCAGACGGACCAGGTTCAGGTCCCAGCTCCACGTTCATCACCTTTATGACCTCACAGCACAAGGAATTTCTCAGTTTCTACTAGTGAAAAAGAGGGGCTGTACTAACGGCATTGACCTTGCTAGGAAGGCTCCCGATGCTCTCCTTTTGGAGCCAGCACACAGCTCTCAGAAGTAGGTGTGAAGCTGGTGCAGAGGCCTCCAGTGGGCCGGGCATTCCCGGGCTCCGTCTCGTCCAGCCCCGTGACCTTGGACCTGCCGCTTCCCCTTTCCCAGGCTCAGTTCCTCCTCAGGCCCCTATGACCCAGAGCACAGTCCACCATCCCTCGGTGAGCCTTGTCCATCGAGGCCGCTGCCAGCCCCACCCGGTGCTGGGCCTGGGACACAGTGGTCCTGGTGTGGTGCTCTGCTGCGGGTGGGGCAGGACAGTGTAGTCCTGGAGAGGCTCGGACGCTCCAGGCAGGAGCTGGGGGTTGCCAGGCTAGCCGGGAGCTGGAGGAGCCCGGGGGAGATGTCTCGAGTCTCACGGGACAGAGGAGCTGGCCACGAGGACCTGGGGACCCGAGGGGGTGCTGAGTCCCAGGCTGGCGGTAGCAGTCTTGATCTTTCCCTCTAGCCTCTGCCCGGCTGCCCTGGGTCTCGGGTGGTCCCTTCTGGGCACACCGCTGTGGCCCTGGCCTCCTAGTGGAGGCAGACTGCAGCCAGGGGCCTGGCCCATACCCCAGAGGCCCCAGGGTGGGGGTGGTCACCCCACTTGGGGGCTGGGCTGAGCCCCCAGCACCGGAGCAGGGTTGGCAGGAGTCCATGGCTGGCCTTTACCAGAGCTGCAGCCTCCGCTGGCTTCTTTTGGCCAGGCTTGGGGTCTGGAGAGACGGAGGCTGTTCTGGAGGTCTCTGGGGTATCCGTTGGTTTGGGGACCCCCCATGGGGTGGGGCCGATGACTGACTCGGGGCCTCAGAGCTGGCGCCTGGTTTCAGGTGTCTCTTGGTCTGTGTGTTAGGAGGCCTCCTTGCCCCAGTTGGGGTCGCTTGTCTCTCCAAAAGGGCTGGCAGCCCTGTCCTGGGGGCAGAGAGGGCACCTCTCACCACTGCGCTTCCCCCCGGCTAAGCTGCCTGCTCCTGGGGTCCACCTTGGCAGGGGGTCTCCCTGCTCTGCCTGCCTGATGGTTGGGCCCACAGAACACTGGCCTCTCTTTGCCAAACGGGGGGTCCTGTGCGGACTGCCTCATTATGAGTGATGCTGGGGACCCACACGTGGCCCAGCCTGGTGGCTCTGGGTCAGGCCGGCCAGGACGTCCTGACTCCCTGGGCTGGAGGAGCTCGCCGTCTGCTGGGGTGTGTGCGGACACGCAGGGTGGAGGAAGTCTGGGAGAGCCTCCCAGGGACATGGGCTCCGCTGTAATCGGGAGTAAAGGGAGCCGGTGCTGGTGTTTTAGGGGGAGGGGAGGACGGGCCTTGGAGGCTGGGCCGCGGGTGTGTCCCAAGGCACCGGGAGGTTCGGTCAGCCCCGGATGGGTCTGAACTGGGCTCCAGAGGCCTGTCCACGTTCCCTGGGCGGCCGACTCCTTCTGGAGCGTGGCCGTTCCTCTCGTGATCTGGACGCCAAGCCCATGAAGACGAGGCGCGGGGTCAGGTAGCATGGTTGGGGGTAAGGCCGACTCCACCCTGGCTGCCCGCCCACCAGCCCAGCGAGGGCAGCCTCCCATCCCCTCGGTGGCCGTGGGGATCAGGAGGTACCCACACTGCACCCTGTGCCCAGACCTTGGTGTGTTGTCTGGTCTTGTTTGGGGAGAGGGGACAGTGGAGCTGAGGGAAGGGAGGAGTCTGTCTGGGAAGGCTTCCTGGGGGAGGTGCTGTGTTCCCTGGGCTCTGGCGGCTGGTCTCTAGGGAGGGGGTGGGGGGGCGGTGGCGAGGAGGAAGGAAGCGCCCTGCAGACGCAGGCCAGGAGAGCCCAGCGCCCCCAGAGGGAGCGGAGTCTGGCTCATTGCCCAGTCGAGGGGTGACAACCAGCGATGGCCCACGTGTGCAGCTGTGTTTTTCTGTCCTGAAGAGTATTTTGTTGTTTTAAGGAATCTTCACTTATCCACCACCTTTTAAGGGCAGGACTGTTCACAGATGTGTGGGAAGCTCTAGGAAGTCTGGTGGTGGCCGGGCACTGGAGAACAGACCGCTGGAAGGCCAGAAGGTGCCCGGCAGGTGTGACGCGGGGCAGGGCTCCCAGGAGGAAGTGTGTCTGCAGGGCTGATCTGGCAGACGGCCCCCGGGTCTGGAGTTTGGACCTAGTGCAGGGGCCATGTGTGGGGGTAGTTCAGGCAGGGCAGCTGCAGGACCGAGCTACCCTTAATAAAATAGCAGCTCCCCTGTGAGGTGGTTGCTGCACGGACAGGTCACCCTCTTACAGCTCACGGTGACCACGCGCACAGGGATGTGTCCCAGGGACCACAGGCCCACGTCCTGTCTGGGTCTGCCTGTCCTGACTTCTCGGGCGAGCGGAGTCACTGTGGCCTCTCCCCTCCGAGACCAGCGCTTCCTCGTCCCGCTCCTTCTCCAGCTGCCATGGGCCGCGCGTGTCCATCACCAGTGACGGCCGTTTGGGCTGTCTCCACGCCTGGCTCTTGTGACTTCTGCTTCCGCAAATGCGTGTGTAAACTCGTGCAGACGTGTTCTCACTCCTCTTGGGTTCGTGGCTGGAAGGCCCCGCTTCTCCGCATGCACCCGCGTGCTCTCTGTGGTCGTCGTGTCCGCCCGGCGCGCCTGCACTGGGGTCTGTCTGTGGTCTTGATGCCACACCGAGCATCTATGTCTCCGCGCGCTCGCCAGCTCCTTGAGTGTCGTTTTGGAGAAGTGTCTCTTCCCATCCTCTGCCCCTTTTCAGTCAACTGATTGATTTGTTTGAACCTAGTGGCTGGAAAAGATGAACCGGTCCGTGGTGTGGGGAGCAGATTTGGAGAGGGCTTGCGGGGTGCAGGCCCCGGGGATGGGAGTTGGGAGAGGGCGATGAGGGTGGGTGCAGGGCCCTCCCAGGGTGGAGGCCGAGAGGTAGCCCCTGGGCTTCGGTGGCCTCAAGGCTGGGGCGGAGGCTGGGGAAGAACGGCCGGGGAGGAGCCGGGGGTCCCAGCTAAGGCCTGACGGCAGTCCAGGAACAGAGAGGCGTGGGGGAGAAGCGAGGGGACCGACGGGGAGGCTGTCTCTGGCAGCGAGAGCCCTGGGCGGGCGCTGGAGTAGGGCCGGCCGGAGAAGGCGGGGAGATTGGCAGCGGAAGAAAGAGCCGGCGGGTAATTGGTGGGCAGGCATCCAGGGCAGGTGGTTGGGTCTAATAACAATAATAATAATAATTTGTCTCGCGGGCCCTGCCGGCTCCCAGGCTAATTGGATCGCTGCGGGGCCAGGCGGGGGTGGGCCTTCGTCTCTGTGGAGTGGGTGGGGGTCAGAGCGGGGCAGCCGGCCGTGACAGGTGTGCCCGGCCATGGAGCATCCAGGGGGCCGGGAGGGCAGGACCCACCACCTTCAGTCTCCAGAATCATCAGGTTCCGCAGTCGGGCTGGGACGGGTAATCGCCCCACCGCCCCCAGGGAGCCGGCTTCCCCCTCCTTCCAGGTCCCGGGGTAGAGCCCCAAGCCCCCGGGGCAACACAGGAGCCCAAGCGGCCTCAGTGGAGGAGCGCACGAGTGGCTGGGGGTGACCCTCCAGTGCACGCCCTTGGCCCTTCACAGGGATCCAGGGGGTCTCCCAGGGTGTGCTCCGGCTCCACCCCGCCCTGGTTCCTGGGGTCCCTGCTGTGCGAGTCTGCGGTGGGGGCCCAGGGCCCGGCCCCCGAGCCAGAGCGGCACCTCGCAGTCCCCACGAGAGGCCCAGCAGGTGGATGCTAGGGTGTTCACCCCGTGGCTGGTTTTAAGTCTCCCTTCCCCGGGGGGTGGGGTCACTGCCCTCTGCTCAAGGCCAAAACCAGAATGCAAAGCGGACTGTCCATGGTCCCGGGGGTGCCCTGTGCCAGGTGGGAGAGCCCGTGGCCCCCTAGAAGTCAGCCAGAGAAGCTGCCATTTGTGGAGCTCAGTCGGGGCTTCCTGCCAGGTTCCGAGTTCCGGGCGGGCCGGCCTCGCCCCGCCCCCGCCCCCGCCCCGCCCCCTCCGCTGCTGGCTCCCCCTCGGGCTCCTCCAGGCGTTTCCCGAATCGTGGCGGCCCCTGTGCCCTGGCCTCCGGGTCGCAGACTCTGTGACCTGCCGCTGGTCGCCCTTGCTGAGGGTTTGTATTACACCTCGATCCCACTTAGAATAGTGAAAAGCGCCCATCGTTGGAGGACAGCTCCCAGGAGGGTCGTTGTGTGTGCGCCCCCGCCCCTGCTCTGCTCCAGGCTGTCCACCGAGGGGCCTTCCCCTGCCCTCCTGGGACTTCCAGCTGGACTGACTAAGGCGATCAGCAGGAGAGCATATGGATTCTGTTAAGCACCAGCTCGGGAAAACCTAGTGACGGGGTGGGGCACCAGCCCGGGCCTGTGTGCTGGGAGGTAACCTGGGAACCCTGGGCCACAGTGGGGGGACGAAGGAAGGTCATGTTGGCAGGTCCCCCGCCCTCTGGGGCGTCGCTCCGTCCTAGTGTGGGACCCTCTGTCGCGGGGCACTTGCCTCCTCCTCACTGGGAGTCGTGGGTTCAGAGTGAGCTCCTTGCCCCAGGAGCTGGGTGTAGGCAGGGGTCCTGCAGCTCGAGGCCCGCCCCGCTCGCCGCCCGCCGTGGGAGTCAGGTGGTGTCTCCCTCACTGCCCTGTCTGAGCTGCCCCGTCTGGGGGTGTGGGGACCTCTGGCCTCGGAACAAGCTGCCCAGCACCTCCCTGTCTTGCATCCCCTCCCCTGGAGGCTGTGGACGCCCTGGGGAGGACGGAGGGCCCCCACCTTCTCAGAGCAGGAAGCGGCTGGAGGTGGACACCGACCGGCAAGGCCCTGCTTGCTTGACTTGGACGCAGTTGTTCGGCCCTACGTGTGGCCGCCTGGCAGACAGGTGTGGGTTGGAAGGCTCGCCGAGCGGCCCCTCTTGCCCTGGCCACTCCTATTTCTCTTCAACTCGTTTCTGACGGGGACGGTGCTTGAGTCAGGGCTTGTGCACACATCTCAGTCTGTTTAGGGATTCACTGGGATGTGAGCCACCCTCATGAAAGGGACAGTCCACTGGGTGTTACTCACGGACTTGGGCAGCCTCCGCCGCTGTCTTGTCCCAGAACGTTTCATCACTCAGAAGCCCCGTGCCCACACATGGGCACTCTCCCCATCCCCAGCCCGGCCTCAGCCCGACCTTCCATGGCCCGCGCTCTGCTCCCCTCGCTGCGTCTGCATGGCACTGCTGTGAAGGCGGCCTCGGAGCGGGATTCTGGGGCCACGTGGGCTGAGCCCCTGCGGTCGGCCCGCCAGGCTGTTCTCACAGCGGGCCCCTGTTGTCATGCCCCACTGTCCTGTGCCCAGGCTGTGGAGTGGTACCAACTTGACTCCGGCCGTCTGTCCTGTGGGATCTGGGGTGGAGGTCCATGTGTGAGCGTTCGGTGGGCTGCTTTCTGGCCCTGGAGCCTCCGCGCTGCTGTCACCCACCATCAGCAGCACCTGCTCTGTCTGGGGCTGTTGTGGGCCCGGGGGACTCGGGGTCGCACATCCCAGGGCCACCAGCTTCCTGGGAGCCCCATGGCCCCCACGCCCCCGCCCCTTCACTCAGGGCGGCTGTCCTGGGAAGGCGGCTGGGGTCCCCAGCTCGGGCTGAGTGCCTCCTGCATCTGTCTTATGACCGTCTCTCTGGGGGGCGGTGGGTGCAGCTCGGGCCCCTGCATGCGCTCTGGCGTCCTGTGAACCCTCTTCTTGTCTCCCCTCTGACAGGGCCCAGACATGGAGCTGCGGGAAGAGGCCTGGTCTCCGGGGCCGCTGGACTCCGAGGACCAGCAGATGGCCAGTCACGAGAACCCAGGTGAGGGGCCCTGGGCTTCTCCTGGCCGACCCCGATCCCTGCCTGCCCCCTAGCGGCTCGGGGCCCCACCCCGCCTCCTGGGCGTGCTGGGGTCTCCCGGGTGGGGGCTCCTCAGCCCGGGGAGGGCCTGGGGGCCAGGAGGATGTAGGGCCAGGCACGACTGTGACCATGGGCACGGCAGCCGCAGGGTGTCCGGGTGGGCCTGGGTCCTCCCGGGTTTTCATCTTCATTTAAGACATGGGCAGCCTGCCTTATTTAATAAAGCGTTAACTTGGCTTGAGTAAAGCTCTTCTGTGAGCCCCCGGGGATGAGGCTTTGTGTGCTGAGACCTGGTCACAGCCTCCCCCAGCCCCCGCCCTCGGTGGGTGCTGTGGTCCCGTTTCCCCAGGCTTCCTGGGCTTCCGTGCAGAGTGCCTGCGAAATAAAGTGTGAAGTGCTCTGTGCTGCTGTCGATGCGTCTTCGTGCGTCCTGGCCCGGGTCCGCGACCTCTCATTGTGAGGGGCCAGAGGGCCCAATGGGCTCACGGCTCCTGGCCTGGGCGGCAAAGACCCTGCCCTACAGGGAGGGCCCCGGCCCCTCCTTCCCCACCTCCCTGTCTTTTACTGCTTTAAAGTAAGATTAACCTTATTGTCAGTTTCCTTCTGGAAACTTCCAGCCCGACAGTGTGGTGGCCACGTGACCCACTGCCTGGCCCCAGCAGTGAGCCACGCTGGGTGGTCCTACACTGCCTGTGCCCCTTTGCTGGAGGATTTCAAAGAACATCCCCAGGTGTCGCAGTGGTTCACCCATAAATTCTATCCAAGCAGCAAACGCTCATCTTGGCTGACGGACTCAGCATTGCCCCTGACTTTCCTCTGCTCCCAGCCACCTCCGGAAGGCGGTTTACCTTGGAACCTGGAGTTCTGACTGTCCACGCTGTCCATTCACGCATTCTCCTGGGCAGACCCTGAAGGGCAGGTGGGCTCTCACCTGTGCTCTGCCCAGCGGTCTGCTCGGGCCCCCACCCCGTGACCCCCTGCTCCTAAGCCAAGGGACCTGTGAGCTTCCTGGCTACTCTGCTTCCCCTTGCCCTGTGGGCACCCCCGTGGGCCCCTCCTGTGAGGGGCAGTGCGGGACGCCTGCCCTGAGACCCCTGGTGCTGTCTGGTGCGGTGGGGAGGGCCAAGGGGCCCCAGGGGCAGGGCTGTGAGTCCAGGGCATGGGACAGCAGGGCCACCAGGGTCTGGGGCTGGGCTGGACTGTCTGCAGGCCGTAGCCAGGTCTGTGCTGACTGCCTCACGGGCGCGCTGACCCCGGCCCAAGGCCTGCAGACCCTGGTGGGGAGCCGGCAGGGGTGCGGTGTGAGAGCCAGTCAGGTCTTCCATGTGGGCGCTGAGAGATAGGCCCTCCGAACACGGATCATAGGTGAAGAGATGGCATGACTGAGGCGGGGGTCTTCAGCTGATGGGTTGGAGACGACCCACCAGGGCCAGGATCCTGGTCTCACGTGGTCAGGCCCCTTTCCTGTCTCAGTGCTACTAGCATCACTCCGCAGAGTCCCCTAAAATGCCCCACCTGAGCTGGGGCGGCAGCAGACCCTGTGCATAAAGACAGCAACCTCACTGCACAAGACCCACGTGCCCCAGCAGAACCCTGAGCACAGTGGGATGGGGATGAGCTGACAGGCCCACGTGGTGTTAGGGGGCGGGAAGCTGGCCGCCAGGCTGCCCTCGGGGTCACTGCGGGCAGCAGCTACAGCAGGTGTTCCATGCAGAGCAGCAGCGGGGTGCACAGGCCGCCTGGGCCCGCAGCCTCCTGACTGTGTCCAGGGAAAGCTCCCGCCAGAGAGGCCCTAGGCAGGGCAGGGCCTGCACCGAGGGGCTTCAGGGTCCAATGGGACCCCCAGTGGTGACCGCAGTGGGGAGGGGAAGGTACTGGCCAAATTGGGGGTGGTGGCAGAGCGGGGGTCCCTGGGAGAGCAGGTCACACATGTGGCAGAGGACCCCCAAGGAGCTGGAAACACTGCCCAGAATGTAGCCGCCTGCGAGTTGAGGGAAGCTGACATCCGGAGATGAGCAGACAGGGAACTGAAGCTCCGTCCTGCTGACCCCACCCCGCAGGAGCTACTGGAATGAGAAACAGGGACTGAGGAGGCTGTCCTCAGATGGGGAGGCGTCCGAGGCGCACTCCCAGACAGGAGGGGCTTGGAAGAACAAGACCAGGACCGCGGCCCAGGGGCAGAGCTCAGCAGAGAGCCAGAGACACAGACAAAGCCGTTTCAAGACGAAGATGGAGTAGCTTGAGTAAAAGTAGTGCATTGTTCCCTGAGAAAGCCTGAAGGTGAAAAGGAGGAACATTGTAAAATCAAAAAGAAATAAAGATTACAGCAGGGTTTAGAAAAAAAGAAAGGTACTGAAGTTAGTTAAAGAAAGCCCCAAGAAGACAAAGTCCTGTATAAGGAAGAGAACAGTGAAACCTATGCGTCTAGAAAACATTCCTGAAATGGAAAAGTTGGGTGTCGAAGAAGCAAATCGAAAATCTGAGACCATCCACTCGGATGGATGGTCTTTGACTCAAGTTGCTGGGCTTGAAGAAGTAGATCCCCCCGGGTACCTGGGGAAAGAGTGAACGGCCCCCGGGCAGAGGAGACGGCATCGTGCTCAGCCAGTCAGCGGTGCCTTCTGCCAGGGCAAAGTGGAGGGGTCCAGTTTCTGATTGTCGGGAAGGAAAGGGAGGCCGCGAGTCACATTGTATGCCCGCGGGAAAACCGACCTGCATGTTTGAAGGTGGCAGGTGAACTCCTTGCCTGCAGAGCCGAGCAGACCACCTCTGTGTGGGCCCTTCCTGGGGACCTGCGGGCCAGGGATCCACGAGCAGGGAGTGGGGCCAGGCTGGCTGTGAGCTGGGCACCCGAGTCCTGAGGATCGTGCTTGGCCGCACCAGTGTGTGCACCGCCATCTCGATGCTGGCGCTGTGGCGGCAGCCTGGCAGAGATGGCGCTTCAGGTCCTCTCCTCGCCTGTGAGGACCGGAGATGCGGGTGTCTAGGGAAGACCGCAGAGAAGCCCACTGGCCTGGATCTATATGGAAAGTGTCAGAACTTATAGGAATTCTACCTTTTTTTAAAAAAAGCAGTGATCACTTCCAGATTTGGAGCTTGAAATTGTTTTCTGCTCAGAGAAACCAGAGTGCTCTTGTAGAAATGACCAACTGCAGGTCTGGGGAAGGAAGTATGGGTGAGCCTGGGGTGGCAGAGGTGCTGTCAAAGGCACCCCTGGGTCCCATCCAGAGGACTCGGAGCGCCCCCAAGGCTCCCACGCGCCACAGCTGGCAGGGTGGCGGGCGGGGCTGCAGCCCACCAGATGTGTGTAAATCCATGGACTCAGAGTGCAGTGAGGAAAGGGAAGCTTACTTGGTCACACTGGAGGACAGTGGAAGACTGGGCAGATGAGGGAAAATGAGGTTCATCCTGCGGTAACCCGTGAAATTGACCACTGAGTCCCAACCAGCCAGCGAGGGAGCATCTCTAAATCTACTCCACCTACTAAACAATGCAGAGCTGACCACAATCAGTGCAGGACAAATGCCCTGTCACGATGGGGGCGGGGCCCCTCCGTGCCCGCTGCGTGCAAGGGAACCACAGCAAGGCCGCGCCATGCGTCCCTCCAAATTCTGCCTGTCGGTGGCCCTTGATGTCAGAAACGGTATGCCATCATACGAGAGAAAATAATCTATGCCTTTAGTGAGAGGATGGGATTGCACCTTCAGGATGACCAACCACAGGGCCGGCAGGGCTGGCCCCCAGCTGCAGCCCACGAGGAGGAGCTGGCAGCCCGCAAGGGTCCAGCGGGCCGCAGGGCTCCACCAAAGGAAGATTGTCAGGAACAGCAAAAGACCGGGAAGCTGTGTATTACACAGGACCTAAAAGACCTAGCTGAAGTCACAAGTAAATTGATCGAACTCATGTCTGGGGACATACACTTGGGTGACAGGCATGCAGGAACGCGAGGGGGCGGCTCCTGCACAGCTCTCTGGGCTTGGGGGGTGGGGTGCAGTGGGGCCGGGCACGGAGGGGCTCCAGTGGAGAGGGCGGATCAGGGGCAGCCGCTGACCTACTTCCTGACCTGGACGGGATGCAGACTCGGACTCGGGGGTGTTTGAGAGCGCGGGGGCCCTGCACCCACTGCAGGGGACCAGGGGTCCGCTGGTTGAGGGGCAGGTCCACCTCCCGGAGTGAGTGGACACTCCTCCACGGGGCCGTTTAACACCTGCTCGAAAAGTAGTGCCTGCGTTGAAGGCGGTGCAGCTCCGTCCCCGGCTCAGCCCCCCTCTCAGCGCAGCCCTGCGGCCCCACTACCCGCCGCCCCCGAGCTCTCTCTCCTGCTTCCGGAACGGCGCTCCGCCCCTCGCCCCCCACCCGCATCCAGGGCTCCCGGTTGAGTCCCAGGGGTCTCACGGGTTCATGTGGGCTGTGCTATGTCTGGGTCCTCGCGATGGCAAATGCGCGGCATCGCCGAGTCACGTGTCTGTTGTTAAACCTGGAAAGCAGAGCGTGTACTTCGGTTTCCCGCCAACAGCAAGCCTGCTTCCCACCCCCTCCCTTCCCCACGCCTCGGGACGTCGTGTGCTTATGACTGTTTCTGCTCCTTTTCTCCCTTGGCCGCGCTGAGTGGCTTGCTGGATCTCAGGGCCCCGATCAGGGTGGGACTGTGGCCCGCGAGGCAGTGGAGTCCTAACGGTGGCCGCCCCGGAGTTCCCGATTTATGTTGACGTCAGAGTGGAGTGGGCCCCAGGCCATCTCTTCGGAAGCGCCTCCCACCCCGCCCAGGCTTCCTACCGCAGTGATGTCCTGTCCCAGCACAGGCCCTGCTCCGGTACTCCTCGCGTGGGGCCCTGGTTCTCAAAGCGTCGGTGCTCAGTCACCGGGGGTGGCGCGTGGGGCATGGTCCCCCAGCGCTGCCGGAGCTCAGGGCGGCCACCTGGGATCCGGACTGCGGGCCCCTGGTGCTTCTTCGCCCCCAGGCCGTGTCCCCGCGGGAGGCGGCTCATCTGGCTGGCCCCTCGGTGTCCTCGCTGCGAAGGCTCGAGTCCCCAGCGCCCACCGCGCGGGACTTAACGCACGGATGCTTTACCGAGTGCACGAGGACGTTATCTCGGGGACAGTGTTGGGGCACTTTGTCCCCAGCCGGGTGCTGGAGCACGGTCCGACCGCCGGCCCTGTGGGAGGGGGCGGGAAAACAGAGCTAGGTAGGTTACGGTGGGGTTCCCCTTTGAGCGACGCCTTCGCGGTGCACCTGGGGGCGGGGCCGGAGGCTGGCGGGCGGGGCTATTCCCGGGGGCGAGGCTGGGTCTGGGTGTGGGCGGAGCTGTGTCCAGGGGTGGAGCCTGAAGTTGGTGGGCGGGGCCGTGCTGGGCGAGGCTGGTTCCGGGTGTGGGCGGGGCTGTGCCCAGGGGTGGAGCTGGAGCCTGGTGGGCGGGGCCGCGCCTGGGGCGAGGCTACGCCCGGGGTGGAGTCGGAGGGTTGTGGGCGGGGCTGGGGCTGGGCCCGAGCTCGGCCGGGGCAGGTGTCTGAGCTGGATCCCCCTAAATCCGTCTCCCTTCTGTAGCTCAGGCCCGAGCTGCAAAGGGAAGGCAGATGTCGCCGAGGGTGCACCCAGATCTCGTGGAGCCGCTCATCTCTCCTGGGAGGCCGCCCGGGCCAGGGGTGGTGCAAATGTATTAGAGGCTTTGTCGGGCAGTCGACCCACGTAGGTGTCCAAGGTAGATGTCCTCGGTTCGCAGGGGCCGGGACCGAGGCCCCGCGCTCCTTTCTTGTCTCCACTTGGCCCACAGGGTCCACAGAACCAGGGCCCAGGCTGAGGATGTCTGTGATAGAGGCTGCGGGGTGTGGGGTTGCACCCCCAGTTAGTTGGGGTGGGGTAGTCAGGGCTGTCCTGCTGTGATCTCATTAACCAGTCCGACCCCCGCAGCCAGGGTCGTCTTCCCAGAACCCAAATGTGACACTGTCCTTTCCCGGCCTGTAATCCTTCGGATCGCTGCGAGCCCCCGTCCCCGAGCCGAAATGCGAGCCGCCTGGTGCGAGGGTCTCCTGCCTCAGGGGTCATTCTGTACTAGGGTGTTCCCTAGTCCTCCACCCTCAGCCCCGTTGGATTCTGTTGATTCCTTTAGCAGACATTTCTGGAATCCCCACCAAGTCCCGGGCATTGTTCTGGGTGTGGGGGAAACGGCTGTGAAGGAAGGAGAAGCCCTAGGGGATGGTTACGGAGTGTTAGCCAGAACGCAGGAAACTGGGAGGTGGGGATGTGTGGGGATGGGGACTGAGCGAGCACGTCTGCCCGGGGCAGGCCCGGCACCGGCAGGCCAGGTTCTCGGCTTTTCGAGGGAGGTGCCGCCCCCGGCCTGGTGCAGGGGAGCCGGTTCCCGAGGCCTCGCAGCGCGGCAGGGGAGCAGCCCCAGCCGCCCTCCGCGGGCTCTCTGACGCCCTCTCCCCCTTTCCTTGCAGTGGACATCCTCATCATGGATGACGACGACGTCCCCAGCTGGCCCCCGACCAAGCTCTCCCCGCCCCCATCGGCGCCCCCCGCCGGCCCCCCGCCCCGGCCGCGGCCGCCCGCGCCCTACATCTGCAACGAGTGCGGCAAGAGCTTCAGCCACTGGTCCAAGCTGACGCGGCACCAGCGCACGCACACGGGCGAGCGGCCCAACGCCTGCGCCGACTGCGGCAAAACCTTCTCGCAGAGCTCGCACCTGGTGCAGCACCGGCGCATCCACACGGGCGAGAAGCCCTACGCCTGCTCCGAGTGCGGCAAGCGCTTCAGCTGGAGCTCCAACCTCATGCAGCACCAGCGCATTCACACGGGCGAGAAGCCCTACGCCTGCCCCGACTGCGGCCGCAGCTTCACGCAGAGCAAGAGCCTGGCCAAGCACCGGCGCTCGCACAGCGGCCTCAAGCCCTTCGTGTGCCCGCGCTGTGGCCGCGGCTTCAGCCAGCCCAAGAGCCTGGCGCGCCACCTGCGGCTGCACCCCGAGCTGTCGGGGCCCGGCGTGGCGGCCAAGGTGCTGGCGGCCAGCGTGCGCCGGGCCAAGGCGCCCGAGGAGGCGGCGGCCGCAGACGGCGAGATTGCCATCCCGGTGGGCGACGGCGAGGGCATCATCGTGGTGGGCGCGCCGGGCGAGGGGGCGGCGGCGGCCGCTGCCATGGCGGGCGCGGGGGCCAGGGCGCCGGGACCCCGCTCGCGGCGCGCCCCGGCCCCCAAGCCGTACGTGTGCGTGGAGTGCGGGAAGGGCTTCGGGCACGGGGCCGGGTTGCTGGCCCACCAGCGCGCCCAGCACGGGGACGGGCTGGGGGCGGCGGGGGGCGAGGAGCCGGCGCACATCTGCGTGGAGTGCGGCGAGGGCTTCGTGCAGGGCGCGGCGCTGCGCCGGCACAAGAAGGTGCACGCCGTGGGCGCGCCCTCGGTCTGCAGCCACTGCGGACAGAACTACTACCGGGCGGGCGGGGACGACGACGACGAGGACGACGAGGAGGCGGCGGGGGGGCGGTGCAGCGAGTGCCGCGGCGGGGAGGGCCGGTAGGGGCGGTGGCCCGGGGGGGCGGGGCCCCTCGGGCTGGGCGGGACGACGGCGCGGGTCCCAGAGGCTGGGGCGAAAAGGACAGGGGCGCCCCGGGGGGGGCGGGGCGCGCGGGGCGGCCCCCCGGCCCCTCCCCGCGCCCGCCGCTCGGCCTGGCCTGGCCCCGTCGGTTCTCGGCCGAGCCCGAATCGAGACGTTGGGTGGGAACTAGAGAGACCAAGACGCGACGAAACCCGTGAGCGGAAGACCATTCGCCCTCTCTCCTTTCCCCCGCCGACCGGGCTGCTGCGAGAACGGCGAGCCGTGCGCCCTTTCCCCTCGGAGGGGCCCCAGCGGGAAGGAAGAGAAGGTCCTTTTCCCTTTTAGAAGTTTCTTTTAATCACACCGTCTCCTGCTCCCGCCCCCCTGTTATTTTCTTTCCCTTCGCGGTCCCAGCCTTTCTCCTTTCCCTACCCTCCCCCACCCCGCCGGGTCTGGGTTCGCGGGGGCGTGCGGAGCCGAGCGCCCGCGTCCCGGTCGACCCCGCGGACAGCGGGTCCCGGCTCATCCCAGGCTTGGGCGCGGCGGGAGGAGGGTGCGGGGGCAATAAATCGCACTATCCGATCGTCCCTCCTGTGCGTGGTTCTTGAGTCCGGGGAAACGGAGGGCCCCGCACCCGGGCAGCTGCTGCTGGGTGGGTGTGTCGGGGGCACGGGCCAGGCCGGAGGAGAGAGGTCGACGCCGGCCCAGGTCGCGCGCGTGCCCGGGTGCGCCCTGGAGGCTGTCCTGGGAGAGTGACCGGCCGGCTCCGGCAGCGGAATCTGGGCTCCCGCGTGAGCGGCATCCTCAATCCGGGCTGCAGGCCGGTGCGGACCTGGGGCGGGTGTTCCGAGCGAGGCCCGCCCACCGCTGCTTTAAAAAGGACTCCGGCAGCCGGGAGGCGGGGCGCGGCGCGGCGCACAGGCCGTGCCTCGCCTCGAGGTGGCGGGCAGCTCTTCCCGGCGCTGCCAAGGACCTCAGGCTCCTGTCTCCACCAACCCCGGTGGCCCCCCCTGCGTCCAGCGTCTTGGAAGACTTGTCCTGCACCTTGTAGCTGTGTCCCGTCCTCCCTGAGAGAGCGGGGGACAGCCACGGCGTCACAAGTCACCGTAGAGGAGTGCCTCTCTCGACTTTCTAGAGACAGAACTGCTGCCTCTAGAAGAAGCTGGACTCTGGTGGGTGGGCGGGTACCTGCCTACCCACCGCCCCGCCCCGCCCCGTCCCCAGGCGCCTGCCAGGCCTGGGGGAAGACAAGGGTGGGCAGTGGCTTTCTGCTGCTGCTGGGCCACGTGCCAGACCCCCAGGTCGGCCGGGGTGGGGGCGGTGCCAGATAGCATCCCGGATCCTCCGCTGGAGGCCTGGGGACCATGGGGTCTTGGGAGGCTGCAGTGGGTGGGGTCTTGGGGAGGTAGGGTCCCTCCAGAAGGTGTTTCCAGCCTGGCCAAAGGGTTCCTCTGACCTCCGCGGAGCGCGGAGCTGACCAACCAGCCTGGGGAGCTGATGGAGGAAGCGGGGGTATGTCCTCTCAGGCCTGAGTCTCCCCTGGCCTCTGCTGTCCCTGAGCAGGCCCCAGGCCACACCCCCTTGGGGCCTCCGGTTCGGAAGCCAAGGTCACGGCCGGCCACCCGTGGGCAGGGACCTGCCGCCCAGGAGGCTTCATTAGAACACCTTGTTCTCAAGTGGCCGTGGCCTCGCTTGGAAACGGTGGACCCGGGTCCGTTGCTTCTGAGGTTGCAGACCCCTGTACAGGAGGGAGGGGGAAAGCCGCTGTTTGTCCAGCGAGGCCGGGGAAACAAAGGCTGAGGAGACGTGGCCCGGTGCCCGCAAGTCCCTTCTCCGTCGGCCGGAGCTGACCTTGGGCGCTTCCGGAGGCAGGGACGGAGGGGGGTAGTGCTGCCTGCTGGGGGCGGGGGTGTGCCCTGTCCCCTGGGGAGGAGTAAGCGTTGGGTTGAGTCATCCTGTCCCACCTCCGCGGGCAGAGGCAGAACCTGACACCCGGGCCAGGTTCTGGGCCACAGAGAGAGGATGTGTAACCCCGGGTAAGTGATCCCTCTGACCCTCCGCTGCCTCCTCTGTGCAAAGAAAAACTTGCCTGTCACAACTGTTTGAAGGGACGCCTGGGGTGTCTCTAAGTGCCTGGTCTCCGGTCACTGACCACGGATTCCTGTTCTGGGAGGAGCCTAGTGCGGGACTTAGGAGCCAGGCACGCTGCTCTGCCAGCCGGCAGCGCCCGCCTTCTCCAGTCCTCAGTTCACGTCTCGTCACAGAGTGGCATTCAGTGAACTCGAGAGCCTTCCCAGGTGGCTCGATGGTCAAGAATCCACCTGCCAACGCAGGAGATGCGGGTTCAGTCCCTGGGTGAGGAAGATCCCCTGGAACATGGCATGGCACCCCACTCCCAGATTCTTGCCTGGAGAATCCCATGGACAGAGGAGCCTGGTGGGCTACAGTCCATGGGGTCACACAGTCAGACACGACTGCGCACGCATGCAATGAGCCAGCAGGGCACGCACTTACTTTATTTATCCAGTCTCCTCCCGCTCCCAAGCCCTGGCGGCTGTGACTCACGCAGCCGCACTTTTGGGTCTAGGAAACAGCCCTCGTCCTCCGCGGGGAGCAGGCAGTGGCCACCCCCTAACATGTCGGGAGGACGCGGGCCTGCGTGGAGGGCACTTTCGTCCCGTGGGGCGTGGACGTGCGGCCAGGAGAGGGTTTTCTGTCTCCAGCGGAGCGGCAGTTCTCAGCTGGGGTGACACCTGGCATCCAGTGGGGGACAGGCCAGGGAGGCTGCTGATGTCCTGCCATGCACAGGGGGGCTCCCGCCCCCAAAGGGTTATCCCGCCCGGAGGCCAGCGGTGCTGGGGAGACACCGGCCGTGGGGCTCAGGTCCCAGCCCCAGGGACCCCTGCATCCTTCCTGCTCCCGCGCCCGTAAAGGGAAAGGCGACGCTCTGCCGCCACCTCATGGGCTCCAGGGGGAGCGCAGGGAGGTGGGCTGGGCCCTGCTCCTGGGGCCGCGGGACTAACTAAACCTGGACTCATCCACCGGCCAACTTGTCCCCCAGTGAACGGGGAGGTTCTACACAGAGACCCCAGGTAGGCATTCGGGGACTTGTGGCCTAGAGGACCAGCTGACATGGCTTCACACCACACAAGCACACACACCCAACTTTCTCCACCTGGAGAAAATGACAAGGGAAGAGCCCACAGTCATCGAGGACGCCCTACGGATGCTCCCACCCCAGGTCCACACTCCCTCAACAGCCAGACGGACTTGGTTGGTCAGGGCGATGCCCCTGGATTTGCCAAGGGTCACCCTCCTGGGCTTCCCTGGTGGCTCAGTGGTAAAGAATACACCTGCCTTGGAAGATCCCCTGGCGGAGGAAATGGCAGCCCCCTCCATATTCTTGCCTGGAGACGCCCATGGACAGAGGGGCCTGGTGAGCTACAGTCCACGGGGTGGCAAAGAGTCAGACACAACTGAGCGACTGAACAGGAGGGATGGGCCCCTCCAGAAGTGGGTCCTGACCGCTTGTCCTGCCTTTCCCTGGTGCAAATATAGAAGTAAACGTGTACATAACTGTGCGTTGTATTTCAGATTCCACGTGGGAGTGATGACCACATCGCGTTTGCCTTTCTCTTTCTGACTCAGTGTGATCCTCTCTGGGTCCACGCATGTTGCTGCAAATGGCAAGATTTCACTCTTTTTATGGCCGAGTAATATTCCATTGTATGTCTTCTTTATCCATTCATCTATCGATGGGCACTTAGGTTGTTTCCATGTCTTTGGTTATTGTAAATAGTGCTCCTATGAATACTGGGGTGCAGGTTTTTTTTTTTTTCAAATTAGAGTTTTCTCAGGATGACTAAATAACTTTGCGACACCAGGCCAATGTCAATATCCATCGGCCTTTGTTTCCTTCTCTGTAAAACAGGAAAAATATTACCTACCTCGTGGGTGCTTTGAGGAGGAGACTCTGGCAGACCAGTTCTTTACTACACTAAGCGATAAACTCGACACTGTCTTTATACCTCTGATGTTCAGTGATAGTCACATCCTCCTTTCAAATTCAGATATGCACTTAAAAAAATTTTTTTTTAAATCAACAGAGTTGTGACTTTTTTAAAGACCCAAGGCCTCCCTCGTCTGCTCTGTTTTCACACCCCCATCGATCAGGAAGGCACTGGATGCTTCTTCCAAATGCTCAGTGTTTATTCAGTCCTCCCCGTGTATTCAGGTAGGACAGACGCTTCATCGATAACTGAGGTCCCAGGACGTGAAGGGCACACGCCTTTGTCAGAGGCAGACACCGACAGCCGAGCTGAGGTGGATGCTCAGGAGCCACCGCCAGTGAGGCTTTGTGGGGATCAGGGATCGTCATCCGTCTCCTGAAGGGTCAGAGCGGGGTGGGTGGGGGTTTCTCCTGGCTTCAGGTTCTCCACCAACACCGGTCCTCCTCCTCCTCCGAGTACCAGGCGTCACTGATGACCACATGGGGCTTCAGTCTCTGCACCTGCTCCAGCAGGCTTCTTACTCGGGCCGGGTATTGCTCTTTCCACAGCCTGCGGAGGGGGCCAGAAAGGGGCCTCCTTACTCTGGGAATGTGCTTCTGACGCCTCCCTCTTCCTCAGCACTCCGGGACACCCCGCCCAAGGGTCTGAAACCTCTCCTTTCACTGTTGCGAACAGACAGCGCCTTCCCCCTAGAATAAAACTCAGCCCCCCCCACCCTTTTTAAAAAATCAAATTCTGTATCTTTTAGGGCTTCCAAGGTGGCTCAGATGGTAAAGAATCTGCCTGTAACATAGGAGACCCGAGTTCCGTCCCTGGGTCTGGAAGATCCCCTGGAGAAGGAAATAACAACCCAGTCCAGTGTTCTTGCCCGGAGAATCCCCATGGACAGAGGAGCCTGGCGGGCTACAGTCCAGGGGGTCACAATAGAGTCAGACACGACTTAGCGACCAAACTACAACCAAGACCACAAGTGGTTTGGCTGGACCCTGCAGTAACTCTCCTTTTGGTTTTTTGGAGAATACAAACATTTCGTTTGTATGTTTGCGTTTCAGAGGCCACCTCTGGGGGCTCACCCGATGGTCTGTAGGTTAGATGTGGGGTGCATGAAGGCGGAGCACAGCGTCGTCACTCCTCCGAGACCGAGGTTGTTGTGCATCAGGTTCAGGCTGGCCAGGTGCCGGCTACAGGTGAGGGCGGCGGAGAGAGCCTTGCAGCCTTCGGAGGTCAGTCCACACGCCTCCAACCTGCAGGGTCAGCACAGCCAAGAAAGACCCCGCCAACTGGGAGCCTCCCTCCAACCTGAATTTGACTTCCACTACGGTCTTATTTATTTTAGATAGCTGTCTATTTATTATCATTATTTGTGCTCCCCTGGTGCGCTTGGATGGTAAAGAACCTGCCTGCTAATGCAGGAGACCCCGGTTCGATCCCTGGGTTGCAAAGATCCCCTGGAGAAGGGAATGGAAACCCACTCCGGTATTCTTGCCTGTACAACATTTAAAATTTTTTTATTTTAAAGAGATATCTCTTCTTGTTAGTTGTTATTATTATTTGGCTGTGCCACATGGCATGCAGGATCTTAGTTCCCCAACCAGAGATGGAGCCCATGCCCCCTGCATTGGAAGCACAGAGTCTGAATCACTGGACCCCTAGGGAATTGCCCTACTGCCAATTTAAAAGTACAGTGGAATACTATTCAGCCATAGAAAGAACAAAATCTTGCCATTTGCAGCAACATGGCTGGACCTGGAGGGTATTGTGTGTGGGAGGAAGACAGAGAAGACGAACGCTCTGCTTTTACTTAAATATGGAATCTAAAGACTGAATGAATGAAGCGAGCAGGAAGGAGTCACGGACACAGAGGGCAAACCAGCGGCCGCCAGCGGGAGTCACGGACACAGAGGTCACGAAGGAAGAAGTCACGGACACAGAGGGCAAACCAGCGGCCGCCAGCGGGAGTCACGGACACAGAGGTCACGAAGGAAGGAGTCACGGACACAGAGGGCAAACCAGCGGCCGCCAGCGGGAGTCACGGACACAGAGGTCACGAAGGAAGGAGTCACGGACACAGAGGGCAAACCAGCGGCCGCCAGCGGGCGGCCTTCCTCTCAAACACTTTTGTGGGAGGACAGTTGGTTTGTAATGTTGTACCAGTTTCAGGTGTGCAGCAAACTGACTCAGTGATGCCATACCTAAATGCACTGGTTTCCAGATTCTTTTCCACACAGGTTATTACAGGGTGTTGAGTTCCCTGTGGCCTACAGTAGGCCCTCGTTGGTTATTTTCGTACATAGTATTTTGTGTATGTGAATCCCAACCTCCTAATTTATCCCTCTCCCACCGCCCCTTTCCCCTTTGATAACCGTTGTTTGCTTTCTACATCTGTGAGTCTGTTTCTGTTTCATAAGTGAGTTTGTTTGTATCATTTCTTAAGACCCCACACTTAAGTGATATCATATGACGTTTGTCCTTCTCTGCCCAACTTACTTCACTCACGGTGATCTCTCTAGGCCCATTCATGTTGCTGCAAATGACTTTAGTTCTTCCCTTTTCAGGGCTGCATAGTAGTTCACAGTGTGTTCTAGCACAGCATTCTAACAAGCCTCTGGGGGGGATTCTGATGCTTTCGAGAGTTTGAGATCCATCCTTCTCACTAGACCGGCAATGCCAGGGTCTGCACACCTCCACCATTTGGCACTGTGTCCAGCAAACGTTTATCCACTTAGTTCTTACCACCTCCGGACCATGTTCTGCGGCATTTGCTATTTCATTCATCCATATACAGGTGCCCAGTCGGCCTGGATGCCTCGGTCTGCCCCTCTGCCGAGGCTGGGCGCTCATTCAATGGGATGGTGGACAGAACCTGCTCTTTGTGGGAGCGACATCACGTCTGCGCTCCCCTTCCCCTGCGCCCAGCCCTCTGGGAGGTGGTCCCGGGACCGTACCCGAGTCTCCTCAGCGCGTTCTTCTGCTTTAGTCCCTCACACAGCGCTGCAATCCCCTCGTCACCCAGGGCATTGGCAGCCAGATCCAGGCTTCTCAGGTGCCGACTCCTCGTGATCACGTTGGACAGACTCTTGCAGCACGCGGCGGTGAGGCGGCAGCTCACCAAACTGTGAGAGGCGGGAAGAGTGAGGGGTGGAGAGCGAGGAGAGCTGGAGGCGGGGGAAGGGAGCGCGAGACGGACCCCAGAACTAACTCGCGGTGCCCTCTTTCGACTGTCTAGAACCTCAGGCCCCAGATGGTAGACCTGATCTCCGACAAGCGGGGAAACTTACTCCAGATCCCGGAGGGGACAGGACGGCTCCATCATGACCTCGCACAGAAGGTTCATCCCGGGATCTTCCAAGGGGTTCATGCTGAGGCTCAGGTGGGTCAGATGCCTGTTGCCCATGAGTGCAAAGGCGAGAAAGCCACAGCCAGCCACATCCAGGCTGCACGCGTTTAGTCTGCGGGGCACACACGGAGCAGAGGAAGGTCAGGTGTGCTCCTCAGTGTGACCGTGGCCTTTCGGATGGCCCCCAGGGACAGCGCTGAGGGCGCGGAGGCTGGAAGGTGCCTTGGAGAAAGTGTGTGTGTTCCATAGCTTCCTGCAGGCATGAGGTACAGCGCTGCTGGCTGTGAGCTCCACGTTTGTTGTTGAGTCGCTCAGTCGTGTCTGACTCTTTTGTGACCCCGTGGACTGTAGCCCGCCAGGCTCCTCTGTCCATGGGATTCTCCAGGCAAGAAGACTGGAGTGGGTTGCCATTTCCTCCTCCAGGGTGTCTTCCCCACCCAGGGAGGAATCTCCTGCATTGGCAGGCATATTCTTTACCACTGAGCCCCCAGGGAAGCCCGAGTTCAATGTTAATGATTCAATAATATGTATTACATAAGGTGTCTATAAACAGAAACGCAGAAAACAAGCTTAGGTGTTGATTGGTTGGAGAAAATACGGCACAGATGGACTTTTCTCTGAAACAGAAACAGACTCACAGACTGGTGGTGGCCGAGGGGCAGGGGTGTTGGGGGAGGAAGGATTGGAAGCAGACGTGAGCTACTACATACAGGATGGGTAAGCAACAGGGTCCTACTGCATAGCACGGGAGGTATATTCAATATTCTGTGCCCAGCCGTAAAGGAAAAGCGTCTTGAAAAAGAATTGAGTCACTTGTGCAATTAGCAGAAATTAACACAACATGCTAAATTGACCATACTTCAATAAAAGAAATTTTAAGAAAACGCTGTGGCCAGAGGCGCGCAGGAACCTAAGCCTGTATTCTCCCAGGAGCAGTGGGAGTCTCTCCCAGGAGAGTCACTTATCCTGTGTTCACCTATCCCGTACTCACAGCAACTTTACAGAACAGGACTGCCGGGAGTAAAGAGACGCGGCTGTATTTGGATGAAAGGACTTCCGGCTTGAAGGAAACACAGAGGCAGAGGTGGGATTTTCCAGGGTGGGAGCTGTCAGGAGTGGGCAGGACGCGATACTTCTGAGGTCCCCGCGTCCTGACTGTTTCCCCACCGCTCTGCGCTCACTGTAATAGAGCTACGGATGCTCTGGGGGCCGCGGGGTGGACTCACGCCAGCTTCTGCAGACCGCAGCTGGGGAGCTTCATGGCCCGACACAGCAGGCTCATCCCTTCGCTCCCCAGTTTGTCGTCCGACAGGGACAGGTGTGTCAAGCTCTGGTTCTCAATGAGAGCGGAGGCCAGGTCTCGGCAGGTGGCGGCTGTGAGTCCGCAGCTCCCCAGGCTGCAAGGAGAGAGGCCAGAAAGGAGACGACGGCTCAGCCGGTGAAGAACCTGCCTGCCGGTGCAGGAGACACCGGAGACGAGGGTTCCATCCCTGGATCGGGAGGATCCCCTGGAGGAGGGCACGGCAACCCCCTCCAGTATCCTTGCCTGGAGAATCCCATGGACAGAGGAGCCTGGCAGCTACCATCTATGGGGTCGCAAAAGAGTCAGACAGGACTTAGCCACCAAACAGAAATAAACAAACTTCCACAAAGGGTTCCCGCAGGAGGCCCTCCCTCGCTGTTCTAGCCCTCAGCTCATGCATCAGCCAGTTCCCCTCCCTTCCCACCCCATAACTCGGACGATCACAAAGGAAGATAGGCCTGGTGAACAGAAGCACTGCTCACATCAGCTTCTGCAGGGTGCAGGGTGTGACCTTCAAGGCATCACAGAGAGACTTCACACCCTGGTCCGCCACCTTATTTCCCGTGAGGCTGAGGGATTTCAGGCTGACAGACGTAGCAAGCACTTGGGAGATTGCCTGACAAGAGGCTGGGGTTAATCCGCAGCGATCCAACCTGCAGAGACAGGCAACATGGAGCACGTCCTCACCTCTCCCCAGAAGCAGCCCAGCTTGCCCCATCAGCTACCCTGTCCCTTTGGCTGGTTCCTGGGCGTTCTCTGCTCTGGCCCGAGGGTCCCAGCATTTGCTGTGCCTATTCGCAGCCGCAGATCTTTTCGTGGTTCAGTTTTCCGTTCACCCTCCGGGATGCCACCTCCTCTGAGTCAGTCGGTCTCACCGCCTTCCCGACCCTGCCTGCCCGCCCTCCTGTGCCTGGTCCTGTGGTCCCGGCATTACTTCTTTCATAGCAATGGTCACCAACTGACGTTTGTGCATTTATCTGACCTATAATGTTGTCTAAGTTCAGGGTGTCCGTGTGCTGACTTGATACATTGATAGATTGCGGCGTGACTGCCAGGGCAGCATTAGCTGACATCTCTATCACATTACACCGTGTCTTTTTTTCTTTTTGGTAGGAATCATTAAAATGTAGTCTTTCAGCAATTTTGATGTTTATAATACAGGATTGAGGTACATCAGTCAGTAAAGCTGAACAGACCTCATGTTTATCTCTCTCAAAATACACGCAGAGCACCAAATAGTCCTGGTGTTTAGTCCCAGTGAATCTAACTGGCAAGACACATGCCCAGGAGATCACAAACCGGCAGTAATTGAGATGCCCCGGAGTGGGGAAAGACTACACTCACTGCACACGCCTGTGTCACCAAATGGTGTGTGTGTGTCTGTGTGGCTCGGTCAGTCCGACTCTGCCCTGAACCCCCCTGCTCTCCAGGCTACCACAGAAGCCTGAGCAGAGTTCCGTGCGCTGCACACTGGGTTTTTAGTGGCGGCACGCAGGATCTAGTTCCCTGGCCAGGGATCGAAGCTGGGCACCCTGCATTGCGAGCACAGAGTCTTAGCTGCTGCACCACCAGGGAAGTCCCCGGAAATTACTTTTTATTGTGAAGTACACAAGACACAAAATGTACCCTTTCACGGTTTTTCGGTGTCCATTGTGGCGGTGTTTACTATACACACACGGTTGCACACTCATCCCCGCCAACCATCCCCAGACTCCCAAACCTTTGTAAGACCTCAGCAGCTTTCTGCGAAAGCTTATTTCAAAATACAAAGTAAACACAGCAAAGCCCCGAAACCCCAGAAGCAGAGCGCATCCCAGCCCGCGACTCGCCTCAGAGACTCCAGGGCACAGTGCGGGTGCTTCAGCGCCTCGCGCGCCACCAGGACGTCCTCCTCGCTCAGGCGGGAGCCTGTCAGGTCCAGGTGCGCGATGTTCCGGCTGATGAGCAGAGTCATCCAGAGCTGACGGAGACCAGGGCTACCCCGGGCGCCTTTAAATCTGCAGAGAGAAAAGGGAACACGCGTTAAGACGTCCGGGCAACGCTTCGCTGTATCCTCATCTTTCCTTCTCACGCTTTTCCCATTTCGACTCTCATCTTTCATTATTTGCATTTACAGTTGCTCTTCAACATGGGTTTAAACTACAGGAGTTCTCATGCATGTGGGTTTTTTCAATAAATATAAAAACACACGTGTAGAACATCATACGCAAAACTGGTATTGACGTGGACCGCCCCCTACACAGGAATAGGGTGAGTGGTATTCAGTATAGAATCAATGATGTGTTTGTTTTCTTACTACTTTAGAACTTTGCTTTCAAAGAATTACATTACTGTACAGAATGTTTTTCTCTCTTATAACCAGAGAAACAGCCTGTCAGTCAATCACTAAAGGTAAGTGTCTTTTTTTAAATATAGCAATGTTTCCAATATTGTATTACGATTATGACCGTAATATGGATGCCATAAAAATTTTGTAATGATTCATTCATCAATGTCCAGGCAGGGCTACCGTGTTGTTGTGGCTTAGTTACAAAGTTGTGTCTGACTCTTTTGGGACCCTGTGGACTGTAGCCAGCTAGGCTCCTCTGTCCGTGGGATTCTCCAGGTAGGAATACTGGAGTGGGTTGCCATTTCCTCCTCCAGGGGATCTTTCCTACCCAGGAATCCATAAAGCAACCTTATTGATGCTTTTTCATTATCAGTGTGTGAATCATTATATGTATAAATACATTCATGATTTTTTACACTGTATTTTCATTTTTGATGTCCAGTGATACATGTATGTATAGACACATATGTAGGTTATACATATGACATCTAAAGTGTTTTGTATCATAGCATTGATGAAGGTACTGACACATGATTCATCAGACAATGTAAATTTATGGTATCAATGAATACAGTACTGAAACGAACTTTCCTCACTACCCCCACCACTAACCAACTCCTGTTCATCCTTCAAAATCCTGAGTAAATGAACCCACCTTAGTAATCCCTTCACAAGATCCTTAGTCATTCCCCTCCCTGTACTTTTGGGAACTTGGTTCCTACACCTTCCACAGCCCTTATTCCCTGCAAATACATTTCATAGATCAGTAGGTAGGAGAGGGGAGCCATGACACAGCCATACAAAGAGGGGTGTACGGGGCCTGGGAAGCCTCACATTAGAGTCTGTATTTTACAGGCTGGCTGCCGCAGCCTAATGCACAGGGTCTTCATGGCCTCCTCGCTCAGGACGCTGCCGCTCAGGTCGAGCTGTCGTAGGTTTGGGTGCGTGCTGAGCACGGAGCAGAGGTCTTCCCAGTGCTCATCAAGGGTCTTGATCTTCAGCCTGTTGCGGAGAAGGAAACAAACATTTATTCACACAGGATGGATTCTGACATGAGCAACTGCCCATCCATGCCCAAGGAGAGAAGTCAGGCTGTTAGGATGGGGAGGGTCTCAGAGGCTCTGAGTGGATCTGATCTCATGGTCTGGAGGAGTGCTATCATAACCAAACTGCCTCCAGAACACTTCTGTACCCACGGGGCATACTGCCAGCTCTCAAGTAATATTTGTGCTTGAATTCTAGCTCCCTTTTGAACGTCAAAGTGTAGCCACTATGGAAAACGGTACTTTTTTGGGGGGGGGAATGGAAGTCCCCCCTCAAATTAAAAATAGAACTACCATTTGTTGCTGTTCAGTCACCAAGTCATGTCCGACTCTTTGTGACTCCATGGACTGGAGCACGCCAGCCTTCCCTGTCCTGCACTATTTCCCAGAGTTTGCCCAAGTTCATGTCCACTGAATCAGTGATGCCATCAAACCATCTCATCCTCTACCACATGATCCAGAAATCCCACTTTTGGGGATGTGTCCAAGAGAATTGGAATCAGGATCCCAGAGGGTATTTGTACATTATTCATAACAGTCAAGATACGGAAACAAGCTAAGTGTCCATCAGTAGATAAAGAAAATGTTGTGTGTGTACCCCAGTGTTCCCTGCAGCGCTGCTTACAACAGCCAGGACGTGGAAGCAACCTAGATGTCCACCGATGGAGGAGTGGGTAAAGAAGCCGTGGTGCATACATACTCAGTGGAGTATTACTCAGCCATAAAAGGAGTGAAACTGAGTCAGCTCTAATGGCGTAGATGAGCCTACAGCCTATTATGCAGAGTGAAGGCGGTCAGAGAGAGAAAACCAAACAGCGCATGTGAACACATACATATGGAGTCTACAAAGATGGAGCTGATGCATCTATCTGCAGGGCAGGAAGAGACAGAGGCCTAGAGAACAGACTTGTGGACGCAGCGGGGGAAGGAGAGACGGGTCAATTGAGAGCAGCCTTGACACACGGACACTACCATAAGTGAAACAGACAGCTGGTGGCAACTTGCCGTGTGACGTGGGCTCAGCTCGGTGCTCTGTGCTGACCTAGAGGGGTGGGGTGGGGGGGAGGGAGTTTCAAGGTGGGGAGGACACATGTATACCTGTGGCTGACTCATGTGGATTGTGGCAGAGAACACCACAACACTCTGAAGCAATTATCCTCCAACTAAAAATAAAGGCATAAAAAGAGAAACTGTGGTGTACACACACACCGTGGAATATTATTCAGCCTTGAAAAAGAAGGAAGCGCTGCCGCTGGCCACAACAGAGGTGAGCTAGAGGACATTGTGCCAAGTGAAATAAGCTAGTCCTGGAGAGACGTGCCTGGCCTCACTTAGATTCTAAAGCCGTCAAATTCACGGGAGCCGAGCGTGGAGCGGTGGTTGCCTGGGCCTCGGGGTGGGGAACTGGGAGATGTTGGCCGAAGGGTACAAAGTTGCAGTTATCAGGATGAGTGCATTCTGGAGCTCTAATGTGTTAACACAATGATGCAGACCCAGGGGGCGTGTCTTTAGGTGTTTCACACACAAAGAAAATGGTAACTATATGAGGCGATGGGTGTGCTGACTAGCTTGATGGTGATTATTTCAGGTACGTCAAAACACCAAGTCATACACCTCACATACGTGCGATTTTGCTCAGTTATACCTCTCTTGTGTTGGAAAGAAACACAAGAACGGGAACGGCAGAGGTGGGGCACTCACCTTTGGGGAGCCCCAGGCCATGCCTCAGCAAACTCATCCTTTGGAGTCTCTCTGACATCCAGTCGAACTTGCCGTAAATGCTGGCAACGCCGGAGGCAGAAAGAAGACACCATTAAGTCCATCGGCCGGTTCAACTGCAGCCACACTTCTTGGAAGCCGTTCAAGGCCAAGCGAAGAAACTCGTCATCCTGCATCTCGAAAAGGCAGTAGAAGGCCTCGAGCAAGTCTTGGGAGTCGGCGGCGGCGGGGTGCTGACCCAGCAGGCAGATCCAGTGCAGAAGTCGCTGCTTAGCCGCGGGGGTGACGGGACAGCCTAGGAGGGTTTCCAGGGCCCGCGTCGCCTCCTTGCTCAGGAGGCCAAACAGGAACCTCTTCATCTGGACCAGGCGGACGTTGAGGTCGGCGTGCCTGAGCTCCGTCAGGCTCCTTGTGCTCTGGGGGAACAGCGGGTAGCCCTCCTCGTCTCCCTCGAGGTCTCGCAGGACGTAGAACAAGGCCGCAAAGAACTCCTGGAGGCTGAGGTGGGAGAAGGCGTGGCCTCTTCCGCAGCGGCCACTGGGGAGAAGGATGCTCGCCTGCTGCAGGGCGGAGAGCTCCGGCCCCTTCAGCCCGTGGACGCCCAGGTCGTCACCGTCAAACACGAACTTCGCGTTCCACACGCCGTCCGCGGCCAGCCGGCACAAGCCCTTCAGGGCGCTGCGTTCCTCCCCGCTCAGCGAGCTCCGGCCGGCCTCTTTGGGAGCCAGCCGCCGGAACACGAAGGTAGCGTACAAGCCCGTGAGGGTGTGGCCGGGGACGGGAAGGCCTTTCTCTGGCTCCCCCTGCAGCTCGAGGGCCTCACGGACCAGGGCACACACCGCGGGCACCTGACACTTGTCAAGCACCTCCTGATGGTCCGCCCCCGCGTGCCAGGCGCGTGTCTTCGGACGGCCATGCTTCCCACCGCCGAAGAGCAACCGCATCCTGTTTTCCACCGAGAGGCCCCCGACCCACAGGTAACGGGGAGACCGGAGCAGGGCTTGGAGCTTCTGCACGCCCGCGTCCCGGACGGTGAGGAGGAGGGTGCACTCGGGGAGCAGGACTTTCTTCAGCAGGCTGTGCGCCAGGACTGCCGCGGGCTGCCTCTCCGTCCAGTCAGTCAGGAGGCTGGAGTCCTGGTCTCCGAAGGTGAGCTCCAGCTCCTCGAGTCCGTCCACCATGATCAAGAGCCTTTCGGGCTGGGACAGGACCTTCTCCACTGGGACCGGGGCGTCCGGCCACTCCCTGGAGATGAGCTCCGCGAAGCTGGTCTCCCTGGACTCCTGGAGGTCTCTGGCGTGGAGAAGGAAGAGGTAGGAGAACAAGCCCTGATAGAGGTCACCTTGCGCCCAGAACAGCAGGAGCCTCCGGGCCAGTGTGGACTTCCCGACCCCTGGGGGTCCGTGCAGAACCACTGTGAGAGGCCGGAAGCCCTCCCGGGGGTCTGGGTTAAATGCCCCCGATAGCAAGTGCGCGTCCGGACACTCAGTGGCAAATTCTTCAAAGCGCTGGGGCGTGTCCAGCCTGGTGGAGAATGTCGTCATCACGTGGATCCTGTAGTCCCGCGAGTCCTGTGGGTCCTCCCTGCGGCCTGCATGGGACGGAAGGGAGGGGAAGAGTGGGACTGTTTGTGAAGAGAGTCAGGGTTTTAGCGAGAAACAAAGACGCAAAACAACGACCACAGACGTAGTCGCTGCGAAGACAGCCAGCCTGCCTCTGGGGCGCTTTCGTTTCTTCCTGGCAAGCTGCGTGTGCGGGCTTCTGTCCCCAAGGCCGCTTCCCTGGCGGGCGGGCGTAGGCCTGTGTCCCTCTAGCCGGCCCTCTGCCCGCACCGCACCCCTGGTGCTCTCCATGCTTGTTCGTCTCCCTGCCATAGGCTGCCAGAGGCTTCGCTGCCTGCTTCCGTATCTCTGCGGCGAAGACTCTGCCTACAATGCAGAACACGCAGGAGATGGGGCTTCGATCCCTGGGTCGGGAGGAGGAAATGACAACCCGCCCCAGTATTCTTGCCTAGAGCATCCCCATGGACTGAGGCGCCTGGCGGGCTATAGTCCTCGTTGCCATTTCCTCCTCCAGGGGATCTTCCTGATCCCGGGATCAAACCTGGGTTTCCTGCATTGCCAGGTAGATTCTTTACCACTGAGGCACCTGGGAAGTCCCACCAATATCTTAGGTATTAGATTACTACCAGGACTTCCCAGTGGTCCAGTGGTTAAGACTTCACCTTTTAATTCAGGGGTTGTGGGTTCGATCCCTGGTCAGGGACTTAAAATCTCACGTACCTCAGGGCCTATATATATATATATAGCAGAAACAATATTGCAACAAATTCAATACAGACTTTAAAAATGGTCCACATCAAAAAAAATTTTTCCCACGGTCACATCCTTATATATAAATGTTCAGAGCAGCATGATTCGCACACATCCATTTTTCCGCCACTTCTTCCCTCCCCGCAACCCCCAACTAACCTGGCACTTCTTTCATGCTTGGACCGTGGTCAGTCTTGGTTGGTGCAGAATCTTCTGATATTTCAGCCAGTAGATACTCTGCAATCAAGAACAGGTGAGACAGTGTCTCAATAACGTCATGGCAGCTACCCTCGTCAGGGATGAAAACGTCCCCAGCCCAAAATACTGAAGGGGACCCACACTCATCTCAGCATCTGACAGTTTATTCCCCGATTTGTCTGCAGCGAGGGAAATGGAGACGCAGGGCCTGTGACAGCGTCAGCTCGGGGGCTCGGCTGGGCACCGATCAGTAAACGTCCACTCTCAGGTTGATTTGATGACCCCCATTTCCTACAGTGACAGATTTTATTATCCTAGGCTCCAAAATCACTGCAGACAGTGACTGCAGCCATGAAATGAGAAGACGCTTGCTCCGTGGAAGGAAAGCGATGACAGACCTAGACGGTGTATTAAAAAGCAGAGATTGCACTTCGCTGGCAAAGGTCCTTATAGTCAGAGCTATGGTTCTTCCAGTGGTCATGTATGGATGTGAGATCTGGACTATAAAGAAAGCTGAGCACTGAAGAATTGATGCTTTTGATCTGTGGTGTTGGAGAAGAGTCTTGAGAGTCCCTTGGACTGCAAGGAGATACAACCAGTCCATCCTAAAGGAAACTGACCCTGAATAGTCATAAGAAGAACTGACGCTGAAGCTCCAATACTTTGGCCACCTGATGCAAAGAGCTGACTCACTGGAAAAGACCCTGATGCTGGGGAAGATTGAAGGCAGGAGGAGAAGGGGACGACAGAGGATGAGATGGTTGGATGGCATCACTGGCTCAGGGGACATGAGTTTGAGTAAGCTCCAGGAGTTGGTGATGGACAGGGAGGCCTGGCGTGCTGCAGTCCATGGGTTCACAAAGTCAGACATGACTGAGCAACTGAACAACAACAATTTCTTATGAATAATACTAATATGTTTTCCATCCAGGGATTTTTTTTGATTCTCAGAAGGAAGAGCTTCCATTCAAGCCCTTTACAGACACACAGATGAGCAACATCTAGGCGTGTACTACCTGTAAGTCTTTAGAGCCAAGCTGGCTGCTCACACTTGGGACTCTAAGTTTTTGTCCACAGTTGAAGGAGAGAATTCCTCCTGATAAAGGAGAGCTATTATTTTTTTTCTACTACCTTTCTTCTAAATACCTTAAGATAACCACAGAATTTGATGTAAGTACATTGCTAGAATATGAGTACCGATATTCTGAGGGAGGGCAATCCTTAGAGAAGTTCCTTGAACCTTAGTCTCTAAATCTAAGGCCAGAAATAAGGGAGACACCCATTCTACAGCTGTTACTGTTCTTAAAAACAAACAAACCAACCAACCCAAATGCCTCAGACCTAGGGACATACACAGACTGAAAGTGAAGGGCTGGAAAAAGATATTCCATGCAAGCGGAAGTCAAAAGAAGCAGAAGTAGCAATACTCACATTAGATAGAACAGACTTTAAAGTAAGGCACTTCCCAGGTGGCGCTAGTGGTAAAGAATCCACCTGCCAATGCAGGAGACATGAGAGACTTGGGTTGGATCCCTGGGTCAGGAAGAGCCCCTGGAGGAGGAAATGGCAACCCACTCCGGTATTCTTGTCTGGAAAATTCCAGGAAGATGGACAGAGGAGCCTGGCAGGTTACAGTCCATGGGGTTGCAAAGAGTCAGACACGACCAAGCACACACACAGCAAGAGACAAGGAAGGCCATGACATAATGACTGAGGGATCTATCCAAGGAGATGATGTAACAATTGTAAAGATATATGCACCCAACATAGCAGCGCCTCAGTGCACGAGGCAAATGCTAGCAACCGTTAAAGGGGAAACTGACAGCAGCAGGATAGTCGTGGGGACGTGAGTCCCCACTCACACCGAAGGGCGGGCCTTCCGGACCGAAGATTGACAAGGAAACACACGGTGAAGGTTCACTTTCTTATTGAGCCTTGGCAACAGCACATAGCAGCAGGACAGATGCTGTTCCCCAGATGTAGAGAATTTGCCAGAAGTCACACGTGCGGGGGCACCAGAGCCCTGGCTTGGCTCTTGTGACTCCACGTCCCGTCTGCTGCCTTCAGCCCACCAGGCAGAGCCGTCTTCTTCAGTGTTCCACGGGCTGGAGATGACTCGGGTTTCCAGCGAGGCAGGTCGAGCAGTGGGCGAGTTCTAGCTCATAGTCCCGCGGTAGAGATGGACCCCTGCGCCCCCCACCGCCGAGACACCAGCGGTACCTCCCCATCCCCAGGGAACTTGAGGTCACCCCCCGTTTCCCCCGAGGTCTGCCCCAGTCTCACTCACTCCTCATCTCGTCCCTTGCCATCTCAGACACTGCTGACAGGCTCATCTTTTCAAAGATGTCGATGGATGTCTTCCAGGCGAGAGGCGCTCTGCAGTGGTCATGCAGGAGGGAGGCGAGGGCCTTCGCATCGGCCCTGTCCACCTGGACCAGCGGGAAGGAGCATGCTGCCGGTTCTGACGCGTGCTCCTTCAGGAGGCCCTTAAACGTCTGGAAATCCTCTTTGCCCAGCTGCTCGAAACACCACTGCAGTCCGTAATTGGAGAAGGCGGCTATTTTGGCTTCGCTCATCTTAATGTAAGGCTGAGAGCTCAGGTAGAATGGAAAAGTGGTCTTTGGGAAACGAAGCCAATGGGACCTGTTAGAAGAGTGAAGAGTTAGTTGCTCAGTGGTGTCTGACTCTTTGCAACCCCAAGGACTGTACCCGCCAGTCTCCTCTCTCCTCTAGGCGAGAATACTGGAGTGGGTAGCCATGCCCTCCTCCAGGGGATCTTTCCGACCCAGGGATCAAACCCGGGTCTCCTGCATTGCAGGCAGATCCTCTACCTGCTGAGCCCTTGGGAAAGTCATAGAGGAAGATTGAAAACACTTGCCAGTGAGTGATCCTGGCTAACAGGCTAGGCTCAACGGAATTGGCAGATAGGTTCCCGTCACTTACTGAAAATCAGTCACAGGTTTTTCAGATGAGTTGTTTCCGGCTGCGCTTGTTAACATAACCTCCAGTTGCATAAACACAGTCAAGACCTTTGATATAAAGGTATTCCAAGGACCTCCCTGGGAGTACAGTGGCTAAGAGTCTGCCCACCAATGCTGGGGACACAGGTTTGATCCCGGAAGAGCCCCCCATGCCGAGGGCAGCTGAGCCCATGCAGCAGAGCTCCAGGGCCCGGGAGCCTCAGCTCCTGACGCTCGAGTGCCCTGAGCCCCTGCTCTGCAGCGACAGACTAGCCTCCACTCTGAGCCCATGGGCAGCAACTGGAGAAAACTGTTCTCTGCGTCTGTGCATTCGTTTTGCTTCGTAGATGAGTCCAGGTGCTGCACGGGGTCTTGAGTGACCCCGCAGAAGCTGTTAGGGTTACAGGGCCTGAAGCCAGAGTCTTGGTGCCCCAGGCAGAGGCGTTTCACTCAGCAACTTGGTTTCCTTTCATGACAAAGAGCACCCTCAGGACTGTAAGGTGTCGAGAGCTCTTTGATGACCGTCAGCCACGGTGAGGGAGCAGAATTAACACAACACCACCCCCAGACATCAGCTGGTCCTGACCTTCAAGTCAGAGCACCCCAATTTCATCCTCTGCTTTAGACCAAGGGGCCTCCCACGTGGCGCAGTGGTAAAGAATCTGCCTGCCAATGCAGGAGACCTGGGTTTGATCCCTGAGTCGGGAAGATCCCCTGGAAGAGGAAACGCAACCCACTCCAGTACTCTTGTCTGGAGAATCCCATGGACAGAGGAGGCTGGCAGGCTACAGTCCATGGGGTTCGCAAAGAGTCAGATACAAATTAGTGGCTAAACAGCAACTTCAGACCTAGAGGTTGGGAAGAGCTGAGAGATGTACCAAAATAGCCCAAACAGATGTGTTTTGTGGGTGGACTTTTTTCATCAAAGCAGAGCAATGGGATACCTCCTTCTAACTGAGGGTTTCTTTGGTCCCTGGGCTCTAACGAGTCTAACTGGAGAGGCTGGGAGCAGAGAGTAGGGCTCAGCGAGCAGGTTCCAGCCAGGAAGGGAGAAAAACAGGAAGAGAAAGATTCCAGGGAGAAGGCAGGAGGAAACGCCCACCACCCGGACTCCTCCCTCTAGGAGGGGACCCGACTGGCAAGCCCACCACCCGGACTCCTCACCTCTAGGAGGGGACCCGACTGGCAAGCCCACCACCCGGACTCCTCCCTCTAGGACGGGTCCCGACTGGCAAGCCCACCACCCGGACTCCTCACCTCTAGGACGGGTCCCGACTGGCAAGCACGTGGTGACGGGCCTTTGGGGGATCCGCGCGGTGACGTTCTTGCCGTCTATTGGCTGCTACGCTCCGCGTGGGCACACCCAGGGTAGCCGGGGAGCAGCGGCTTCCTGCACCTGCTTGCCCCACCCCTTCCCACCTGTCAGGTGCGGATGCTCTGTCGGCCTTAGTTCACCTGTGCTGATGACCCACGGGTCAGTACAGCTCTCACCTGGGTGGCCCAGAGCAACGGGTGTGTGTGTGTTGGCACTTACTGACCACTCTAAGGAGGCTGCTGTTGCTTGTTCAATCGGCTTTCTCCATAACACCCTCTTGTCTGGACTCCTGTGAATTCATAGTATTTACGTGCTCTGTGTCTGAGTCGTGTCTCTCTGTGCGACCCGGTGGACTCTAGCCCTCCAGGCTCCTCTGTCCATGGGATTCTCCAGGCCGAATACTGGAGTGCGGTGCCGTGCCCTCCTCCAGGGAATCCTCCCGAACCAAGGATCAAACCCACGACTTCTGTGTTTACTGCATTGGCAGGCGGGTTCCTGACCCCTCGCACCACTTAGGAAGCCCCGTAGTATATACACCTGTTTGTTATCAAATGAATCTTCTCCGGTGTTCTAAGGTGAGCTCCCTTCAACATCGCTAATGAAGGAAATGCAAATCAAAACCACAGGGAGGTCTCACCTGACGCCTGTCAGAACAGCCGTCATCAGGAAGAACACAGATGTGACATGTTGATGAGAATGTGGAGAAAGGAAGGCCTCGTACACTGTTGATGGGAATGTCAATTGGTGCAGTCGCCGTGGAAGGCATTATGGAGGTTTCTCAAAAACTAAAAATAAAACTCCTTTGACACTGAAACTCCAAAGATATTAATGTATCTACTTAAAAATAATTGTGTAGTGGAAACGTATGTAAGTTTGTTCTATATTCTCCAAGTCTCCTATAAATGTGTTATTGCACTTTCATAATTTAAAAAATGAGCAAGAGAAAAAAGGAACAAGTACATAAAATAAAACTACCATGTGACCCAACAAGCCCACTCTTGGGTATATATCTGGGTAAACACAGAAGCTTTCATTTGGAAAGATACCTGCACCTCTGTGACCATAGCCAAGGTATGGAAACAACCTACGTCTCCACCAACAGAGGAATGGATAAAAATGTGCTGTGTTTATACAATGGAGTATTACTCAGGGATAAAAAAGAGCAAACATTGGCCATTTGCAGCAACATGGTTAGAATTGGAGGGTATTATGTTGAAGTGAGGGCTTCCCTGGTAGCTCAGCTGGTAAAAGGATCCGCCTGCAATCCTGGAGACCCTGGTTCAATTCCTGGAAAGTTCCACTGGAGAAGGGATAGGCTACCCACTCTGGTATTCTTGGGCTTCCCTGGTGGCTCAGACAGTAAAGAAACCTGCAATGTGGGAGACCTGGGTTTAATCCCTGGGTCGGGAAGATCCCCTGGAGGAGGGCATGGCAACCCCCTTCAGTATTCTTGCCTGGAGAATCCCATGGAGAGAGGAGCCTGGCGGGCTCCACTGAGTCACAAAGAGTCGGACATGACTGAGCAACTAAGCATCACACACGCTAAAGTGAAATAGGTCAGACAGAGAAAGACAAACACTGTATTTTACCACTGATATCTGGAGTCTAAAAGGGCAACAAACTAGTGAATATAACAGAAGAGAAGCAGACACACGTAGCGGGTCAGGTACTGGTTACCAGCAGCAGGTGTAGAGGGGTGACTCAGGGGTGGGGGAGATATCAACTATTGGGTTACAGGGATGTTGTGCACAACACAGGGAATTTACAGCCAATGTTTTGTAATAACTGTAAATGAAGTGGGACCTTTGAAAATTGTGTAAAAAATTAAAATAAAAAAAAATGCCCATCTCAGTTAATAGTAAGACCATCTATTTCATGCCTGGAATCTCCATGTGAATGGTTCTCACCCAAAGCATTTCTTTCTTATTTTCCCCAGCTTTATTAAGAGAATCATCAACCCTGCGTAGGTTTAAGGTATATAATGTGTTCATTTCATGCACATATATTGCAAAACGTTTACCACAGTGGTGAATTGTCCTACTCCAGTAATTCCCAAATTTCTCTTCAGGTTGGAATCACTTGGAGGAACTTTTAAAATCCCTGAGCCTCAGGCCACACCCATTTCATTTAAGACAGGATGTCTGGGGCTGGGCTGTTGTGTTGTTTAGTCGCTAGGTTGGGTCTGACTCTTTTGCGACCCCATGGACTGCAGGATGCCAGACTCCTCTGTCCATGAGATTCTCCAGGCAAGAATACTGGAGTGGGTTGCATTCCCTTCTGCAGGGGACCTTCCCGACCCAGGAATCAAGCCCGCGTCTCCTGCATTGGCAGGCAGGTTCTTTACCACTGAGCCACCTGGGAAGCCCTCTACAGTATCTTTAAGGAGTCCGTGTAATACAATGTGCCCCAAAGATGGCTCACCTCAAGGCGTTGTCCCTCCTTGAGAGTGGGGGTCTCTGAGGTTCTCTTAGGGAGTGTGTCAGTGCAGGGGGGGTGTTCTCTGGATTTAAGTTGCCCACCTCCCAGCCTGCTGACCCCAGGGAAAGCATTTTGGGGGCAGCCACTCCTCATTCACAGTGAATCCTCTCAGCAGTGACGTGTCAAACTCTGGGCTTTGGAGAACAAGTTAAAGCCAGTTTTCACTTTAGAGTCTGATTTTGGATGGACCTTTATTTCTGTCTGACTCTAAGAGTGGAGCAGGGGTTGGGCGTGGGGGTGAGGGTCCCGACTGCTCTGACTTTTGCAACAGAGCCCCTTTATAGGGTAGAGAAGCTGATGCAGGTCATACCTGGTTGTCACTTTATGTAGAATAAGATGACTGTTCCAGAATGTAACCAAGCAGGCTCTGATAGTTCTTAGATTTTACTTGGCTCTGATGACCTTGATGATTTTTGAGTATTTGTCAGAGTTTCTCTGGTGGCTCAGATGGTAAAGAGTCCGCCTGCAATGCAGGAGATTCGGGTTTGGTCCCTGGGTCGGGAAGGTCCCCCGGAGGAGGGCATGGCAACCCACTCCAGTAATCTTCCTGGAGAATCCCATGGACAGAGGAACCTGGCGGGCTACAGGTCACAAGAGTTGGACATGATTGAAGCCACGAACACACAGGCGTTTTTGTAGGATACCCTTCTATTGATATTTGCCTTGATGTGTTTTTCATAATTAAAATACAGTTTTGAGATTTGGGGAGGGGTAAAAATGGCAACCCACTCCAGTGTTCTTGTCTGGAGAATCCCAGGGACGGAGGAGCCTGGTGGGCTGCCGTCTATGGGGTTGCACAGAGTTGGACACGACTGAAGCAACTTAGCAACAACAGCAGCAGCAGCAGCAAAGTGCCATTTTTAATCACATCACATCAAGAATAAATATCAATACAGCACAATTTATCAGCGTTGATGTTAATCTTGGTTAGTTGGCTGACGTAACTGTCGGGTTTCTCTGCTGTAAATCTACCCTGCTCTTCCCTACCTTTCCATCCTTCACTTTTCGGGTGGGGCTCACTACGCATGGCACACACTTAAGGAGTCGGGGGGGTTCACCCTTCTTTTGACAGAAGAGTGTTTATATAAGTTATTTGGAATTCTGTGTGGAAGACTTGGCTATTCTCCCACATTTATTTATTCATGTATGCATGTTATAGAATCATGTGCATTTACATTTCATATTTACAAAAAAAATGTAAGACGGCAGGACCCCTCGGGGGTCTTGTGTGGGGAGGGGACAGGCCTTCCCCACAGCCTCTGCTGCAGCTCCGCTCTGAAGAACCCAGACAGCCGTACTGGACATACATTTCCTGAGTTGCTTTGCAGATGTGAACCCCCCTTCCCCCGCCAAACAGAAGATGTTAACAACTGAATGACCTTGAGCTCATAGCCCCAGGCCGCGTGGAGCCTAAGGACTGATAAAGTGAACCCCGCTTCCCTTATCGTCACGCAGCCAGAGAACTGTGCGTGAACTGGCCTCAGACATGTGGCCACCCCCCAACCTTGCTTCTGTTTATCTTGGAGGATAGTTGCTTCACAGTGCTGTGTTGTCTCTGCCACACACCCACATGAAGCAGCCGCAGGTATGCACGTGTCCCCCCAGGAGCCTCGCCCCCGCCCACCGCGTCCCACCCTCTGGGCCGTCACGGCGCGTCACGCGGCCCTCCCACTGGTCCTGTTGTGCTCACGGCGGTGGGCGTATGTCTTCATGCAGCTCTCAGCTCTTCCCAGCCCTCCTCCTGCTGTGTCACGAGTCTGTTCTTTGCCTGCGTCTACTGCTGCCCTGCAAGTAGGCTCACTTGTACCACTTTTCTAGATTCCATATATATGCGTTGTTGTTCAGTCGCTCAGTCGTGTCCGACTCTCTGCGACCCCGTGGGCTGCAGCACGCCAGGCCTCCCTGTCCATCACCAACTCCCGGAGTTCACTCAAACTCATGACCATCGAGTCAGTGACGCCATGCAACCGTCTCATCCTCTGCTGCCCCCTTCTCCTCCTGCCCTCAATCCTTCCCAGCATCGGGGGATATGTGTTAGTACACGGTGTTTTTCTGACTTAAAGTATCGTCTTCCACCTAGCTTTTAACAATGTCTTGCCGAAACCCTTTGGGGACCTCAGGGTTTTTTAGGGCATGAGCCACTCGTCCCCTTGCCGGCCCTGCAGTAAACCTTTCTCTGCACCAAACTGTGACATTTCAGTTTGCTTCACGTCACTGTGTGTTGGGCACATGAACTCTTGCTAACAGAAAGAAAATGACTGTACGACTGCTTTCGAGGTCTTTGAGTTCTAAATGCTGTCCTAACTTTTAACTAGTTGTGTGCTAGTTAGCCGTGTTTGCTGTACTACGCTTCCTCGTGTCCAACTCCAGAGACTGTAGCCCGCCAGGCTCCTCTGTCTGTGGGATTCTCCAGGCAAGGATATTGGAGTGGGTTGCCATTCCCTTCTCCAGGGGATCTTCCCCACCCAGGGATCAAACCCTCGTCTCCTGCACTAGCAGGTTGATTCCTTACCACTGGGCCCCCAGGGGAGTCCTGGGCTAGATGGCTAGAACCGCAAAAAGCCCATAGTCTGGGGAACTCCCAGCTGGTCCAGGAGTAGGACTCCGCGCTTTCACTGCCAAGAGCCTGGGGCTCAGTCTCTGGTCTGGAGCTGAGGTCCTGCAAGCAGGGTGGCTGGAAAACACCAGAGCAAAGTCTGTCCGGGGCAGGTTGCACAGGGAGCCACCTGCACATCGCACAACTTCTCAAGGCCCTAGGATGATAACTGGGGAGGCAGCATTGAGGAAACCACCCTCTAGACGCCCAATCTGAGCCCAGGCCCATCCTAGTATAAGTCGCAGAGAAATTCCCTTTGCTTTACTCTATTAATGGACTAAACTCCTTAAAAAAGTTGAGTCACACTTCATTTTTTTTGTTGTTTTCAGCTCCCTGGCTTAGTTGCTGCACGGCATGTGGAATCTTAACGGACCAGGGATTGAACCCCTGTCTCCCGATAGGCAGGTGGGTTCTTCACCACTGAGCCACCTGGGAGGTCCCCCTTTCACCTTTTAAAGAGTTCCTTAAACATGAGGTAGTTTCCCCTTTCCATTGCTTGCTACATTATCTTCCTTGGATTTTTCTCCCCCCAAACTTTAAACTTTTTATTTTGTATGGAGTATAGCTGATTAGCAATGTTATGACAGTTTCAGGTGAACGGCAAAAGGACTCAGCCATATGTATACACGTATCCATTCTCCCCGAAACTCGCCTCCCATCCAGGCTGCCTTCCAGCATGAAGCAGAGCTCCCTGTGCTGCCAGTGGGCCCTCTGGGCTGTCCGTCTTGAATACAGCGGTGTGTGCATGGCAGTGTGCACACGTGTGTCTGTCTTGAATACAGCGCTGTGTGCATGGCAGTGTGCACACGTCCCTCCCCCACCCGCCCCCCGTTCTCTAAGCCTGTGAGTCTCTGTTTGGTAAATCAGTCATTCGTATCATCTCTCATCATTCCACACACAAGGGATGTCATTCGACATTTCTCCTCCTCTGCCTGACTTACTGCACTCAGTAGGGCGTGCTCTAGATTGGAACCCTCTTTCAAGGCAAGGTGTCTCCCTTCCTAACAGTTGGCTTGCAAGTCTAATTGTGAATAAACACTCGAAACATTTTCTAATTGCATCCATGCACAATTTTAATTCAATTCTTGCAACACCGCAGCAGGTGAGTCTGTGACAATGTTAACAGGACATATTCAAAGACATCCAGAAGCCAGGAGTAGATGTGAGCTGGAACGTTCCTTACCATGGTGACCCCAATTCCGTGACTAATCTCTGCTGGACACACGACCTTCAGTATCTCCCAGGGGGCTGTTTGCAGGTCATGCTCCACAGCATCTCCCGGAATGAACTGCGCCATCCCAGACTCAGAATGGCCCACAGACAAGGCAACCAATTCCCAATTTTCATCAGGAAAAAACCACAACTATATCCGGGGCTGGGAGCGGGGTGGGGTCACGAGATCAAACCATCCCTGCGGCCTGATCACAGAACTCATCTTTCCAGTCCTGAACCATCTTCAGGACGTCCTTGTTCACCACTGGGCCCTCGAGTCTTCTCATTGTGTCCACTCCATCGCTCTGTTTCTTCTTCCTGTGAAAGATAAGGATTAGTGTATGCTTTTTTTTTTTTTGCAGTCCTGGAAAAATACATAAACCATCTAGAATAGAACTTTGCCACCCAGGAGATGGATAAATGGAATACTGCCTGTCAGATCAGTAACCAAAAGATGTCACAGTCATCAGTGGTGGCAGGTACAGCCAAAGCTGAGCTGGTGAACCCTGAGGGAACTCAGGAAGGGAGGAACAGCTGCCATCCCGCAGCCATCAGACTGCAGCCACTCCCCACGGTGAGCCCTGAGGAAACTCAGGACGTGAAAACACAGGATTGTGGCCCCAGAGAGCTGAGGTGAACATCAAAGGAATGACTGCAGAGAGCTCAGAGTGTTCCAACTTCCCATGCACGTGCTAAGTCACGTCTGACTCTTTCTGAACCCATGGACTGTAGCCCATCAGGCTCCCCTGTCCATGGGATTCTCCAGGCACGAGTACTGGAGTGGGTTGCCGTGCCCTTCTCCAGGGGATTTTCTCTACCCAGGGATCAAACCCGGGTCTCCTGCATCGCAGGCGGATTCTTTACCACTGAGCCACCAGGGCTGACGAGGACATGCACACACTGTCATATTTAAAATAGGTAACTGGACTTTCCTGGTGGTGTCTAGCGGCCAGGACTCCGTGCTGCCAGTGCAGAGCCAGGTTCAGTTCCTGGTCAGGGGACTAGACCCCACATGCTGCAACTAAGACCCTGAGCAGCCATATGAATAAATATTCTAAAAACAAAATAGATAACCAACAGGAGCTACTGTAAGAAAAGTTAAATAAAAATTTTAGATTCAAAAAAAAAAAAAAGGGCAGACGGGAGTATCCAGGTCCACTCTCTCATCACAGACAAGCAGGAGTTGGGGTGTGGCAGCCCCATGAGAGAGCTGCAGACCCCCAGGAAAGGGGTGCAGGGTGTGGCCGCCTCCACCAGCAGCATCTGGGGCCCAGGGTCGCCCTCCCAATGAGGCACCTTCCCTCCCAGGGCTGTGGCTGCCACACCGGAAGTGGCAGGGACTTACAGGACCACCTCGGGGCGGAGCACCCTCTTCAGGGCGGCGTCCTGCAGGAGCTTGGCGCCCCGGAGCCCTACACGGTTTCCACTGAGGTCCAGATGCCGCAGGGTCTGGTTGTGGAGGAGCACAGAGGTCAGGGCCGGGCAGCAGCCGGAGGTGAATTGGCACTCATCCAGCCTGCGGGAGGGAAACAGAATGTGTTTGAGCGCCCGCGCCGGCAGGCGGAGCTGTTCACAGCCCGGAAGGCACACTGCGGCCGGAATACCTCATTTCCTTCTGACTAGTCTGATGCTTTCGAACTGTGGTGCTGGAGAAGACTCTTGAGAGTCCCTTGGGCAGAAAGGAGATCCAACCAGTCCATCCTAAAGCAAATCAGTCCTGAATACTCATTGGAAGGACTGATGCTGAAGCTCCAGTGCTTTGGCCACCTGATGCGGAGAGCCAACTCATTGGAAAAGACCCTGATGCTGGGAAAGATTGAAGGCGGGAGAAGAAGGGGACGACAGAGGGTGAGACGGTTGGATGGCATCACTGACTCAACGGGCATGAGTTTGAGCAAGCTCTGGGAGTGGGTGATGGACAGGGAGGCCTGGCGTGCTGCAGTCCATGGGGTTGCATGGAGTTGGACACAACTTAGCGACTCAACAACAGAAGTTTTATTTTCCCTTTTAAAAATTTTATATTGGAGCATAGCTGGTTGACAATGCTGTGTTAGTTGTAGGTGTTCAGCAAAGAGTTTCCCTTGTTCATACATATGTATCTTTTCTTTAAAAAAATTTTTCCCATTTAGGTTATTATAGAGTATTGAACAGAGTTCTGTGCTACACAGTAGGTCCTTGCTGGTTATCTGTTTTATATATAGTAGCAGTTTTAAAAAATTAAACTACTGTATAGCACAGAGGACTCTGCTCCATGTTATGTTAGCCTGGTTAGAAGGGGAATTTTGGATAGAGTAGATACATGTATATATATGTTATGGCCAAGTTCCTTCACTGCTCACCTGAAACTATCAAACATTGTTAATCAGCTATGCTGCTGCTGCTAAGGCGCTTCAGTTGTGTCCGACTCTGTGCGACCCCATAGACGGCAGCCCACCAGGCTCCCCCATCCCTGGGATTCTCCAGGCAAGAACATTGGAGTGGGTTGTCATTTCCTTCTCCAATGCATGAAAGTGAAAAGTGAAAGTGAAGTCGCTCAGTCGTGTCCGACTCTCAGTGAGCACAGCCTACCACGCTCCTCCATCCATGGGATTTTCCAGGCAAGAGTACTGGAGTAGGGTGCCATTGCTTTCTCTGGTTAATTAGCTTTACCTTAATACAAAATAACAAAGTTAAAAATAGATTACTTATTAAAAATATAGTTGATTTACAATGTTGTGTTAATTTCTGCTGTACTGCAAGATGATTCAAATATACATATATACATATATATGTATATTTTTCACTTATGGTCATGTGGAAATGTGTTCCATACTTGCAAATATACTTCACTCAATCTAGGAGATAAATTAATATTTAAATCCCAAGACTAAATTTCTAGAGTAAAAGAATTGTGACCTCCGGTGAATTCCCTTCAAGTAGTTAATTCTCAACAAAAATGAAATAAATTATCAGGACTAATCCCAGGAATTAAAGATGTAACATAAAGTGATTTAAATGGTCTAGACGTAAGCGATGTCACTCACATGTGTAATATAAGAAATCACACAAGTGAGTAAAGGTGCCAAACAGGAGGAATCTCACGGATGCAGAGAGCAAACTGGTGTTAACAAGGGGGAGGCGGAAAAATGGGCAAATTGACTGCCTGAATTAAGAGGCACAGACTGTTAAGTATAAAGTCAGTAAGTCACAAGCGTGTCTTGTACAACATAGGGAATTGTAGTCATTATTTTATAATAATGGTTAATGTGGCAGACTCTGTAAAAGTACTGAATCACTATGCTGTGTGCCTGAAGCTAGTGTAATATGACAAGCAGCTATACTTCAATAAAAAATAAAAGCTCATATCAGAGTGAAGAAAAGACCTAGACTTAGAACCCAGATCACACCAACAGTGAACAGAAAATGCAGGTAGGAAAGAGGCAAAAAAAAAAAAAAAGTGTATATGCATAACTGAATCACTTCGCTGCATATCTGAAATTAACACAACATTGTTAATCAATTCCAACACAAAATTAAAAATAAAAAGGAACTCTAAAACAGTTTCAACCTTTGTTATTGGAGAAGAGATGTTTCCAAATCTTTTCTAATTATCTGGAGCAGCCATTATAACAATTAAAAATAGGATAGATCCTTTTAAGTCACTGACTAGTATGATGTTGGCATAGAAACCTTATAAGAGAAGAAAAAATTATATACAGAAAAAAGAGTCCCTAAGCATAAAGACTCTGATTCTGGGAGGGATTGGGGGTGGGAGGAGACGGGGACAACAGAGGATGAGATGGCTGGATGGCATCACCGACTCGATGGACATGAGTTTGGGTGAACTCCAGGAGTTGGTGATGGACAGGGAGGCCTGGCGTGCTGTGATTCACGGGGTCGCAAAGAGTCGGTCATGACTGAGCGACTGAACTGAACTGAAGCAAAAACATTGATTTCGGAAGACTCCATCTAAGACTAAGGTATTAGTCTAAAAGAAACACATTTTTCTTTATGTTTCACTGAATAGAAGAATTTTTCCTGGAATGATGGTTCTTAAACCCTAGCACTCCTGGGAATCATGGGAGGTGTTTGAGACACATACTGTGTGGGCCCAGGTGACCCAGCAACCCCATGTCTGCGTATGGACCCAAGAAATTGAAACGAGAATCTCAGATAGGGTGATCTGCACCTCACGTTCACAGCAGCACTGTTCACAACAGCCAAGATTCGGAGCATCTTGAGTCCATCGCCAGATGAGTGGATAAAGCAGGTGTGGTCTGTGCACACAGTGGAATACTACACAGCCACGAAGGAGGAGGTATGGCACAGATACACAGCAGCACACCTCGCGGCCACGAAGCAGAAGGAAACCCTGCCGTCTGTGATGACTTGGGTGGACCTCGAGGGCATAATGCTCAACAAGATAAACCAGACACACACAGGCAGATGATGCAAGAATTTGCCTTTCTAACAACTTCCCAGACAAAAGCATTCATAGTCTGAGCCACTTCCCACGTGGCTCAGTGATTAAAACAATCCACCTGCCAAGGCAGGAGGGATAGGTTTGACCCCTGGGTCAGGAAGATCCCTGGGAAGAGGAAATGGCAACCCACCCCAGTGTCCTTGCTGGAAAATCTCATGCACAGAGGAACCTGGCAGGCTACAGTCCATGGGGTCACACAGTCAGACACGACTGAGCGACCACACACACACATACACAGCCCACAGGGCCAGAGTCAGACACGACCGACTGATTGAACAGCATTTGAGGACTACACTCTGAGAACCACTGCTCTGAAGCTTCTAAGTCCTCTACCCAAATGGATGGCAAATCCCAGCGATGCAAACAATGTCCCCACATTCTACTCTGAGAAGTTTACAGACCTCGGGTCCCAAAGGAAGCAACGGGGACAGCTTACTCGAGAACCTGGAGGCCAGAGGCAGGGTTCAACAGGGGCTGACACAGAAGGACCACGCCATTGTCCCTCAGGCTGTTACAGCCAAGGTCCAGACTTCTCAGGTTTTTATTTTTATCAAGAGCAGATGCTATATCTTGACAGCACTCGGAGGTCAGGGCGCAATTCCTCAGCCTGCAAAGAAACACCAACCAAAGCGCCTTTAAGCTTCTTTTCTGCCTTTTGTATTTTTTTTTTTTTTTTTTGTAGAACAGCTTTACCTAAATATAATAATTGATGCTTTTGAACTGTGGTGCTGGAGAAGACTCTTGAGGGTCCCTTGGACAGCAAGATCAAACCAGTCAATCCTAAAGGAAGTCACCCTGAATATTCATTGGTGATGCTGAAGCCCTAAGGCTTCACCCACCTGATGTGAAGAGAAGACTCATTGTAAAAGACCCTGATGCTGGGAACGACTGAGGGCGGGAGACGGGGGCGGCAGAGGATGAGGTGGTTGGATGCCATCATTGACTCAATGGACATGGGTTTGAGCAAGCTCTGGGAGACAGTGAAGGACAGGGAAGCAGTCAATGGGGTTGCAAAGAGTCAGACACGACTGAAGTGACTTAGCACACACGCACAGCATTGCTGAGAGGAATTTAGCACAATTGGGTGTTGGAACTGCCTCAAGCTAATAGCTCCGGCAGTGATGACAAGACATCAGCATCTCTGACATCTCACAAAGCCGTGCTTCTGTGATTCCCCGCCGGGTCGCCCGGCACGCAGTCTGAGAACTCTGCCCTTAGCCAGTTTGCCCCTGAAACTGAAACCCCTGCCCTGCTCCTCTGTTACGCTTTCTTCCAGTGTACGCACGAAGCCGCGTGTGCAGTAGGCGCTTGATCAATCCGTGGCGTAAAGGAACATATGACACACGTGGCAGTCTCTCCGCACCGCCCTACTCCTCCCCAGGGAGTCCCAGAGAGCGGCGTCTAGGGACTTACACCAGCCTCTGCAGAGGAGACGGGAAGTGCCGTAAGACGTTCCAGAGCTGCTTCGCCCCGTCATCCCGCAAGGCGTTTTCTGCCAGGCTCAGGTGGGTCAGACTCCGGTTATTCACGAGAGAAAAGGCAAGACTTCCGCAGGAAAGTGGCGTGAGGTCACAATCCTCCAGCCTGTGGGTGAGACGCTCACAGTCAGGATGCAGTTTAATTCATGCCCTTGACCTGGTTTTTCCTGGTCTCCTGCTGAGACTCGACGATTTCCAATAGGGCTTCCTATCTAAAGGCAGACGTCTCCTCCCACTTCTGTGACCACCTCTTAGGGCTTCCCAGGTTTAAAGGAGAGGACTGTGGGTTGTGATGTGAGAAGGAATTGTGGATCAAGAAAACAGTTAAGAGAGGGAAGAAAGAGGTGAGAAAGCCACGAGCGGGGACTCTGAGAGTGAAGAGTTTCTGGAGGTGACGTGGGAAGAGACACCACCTCAGAAAGTCACAGGAAGATGGAAAGGTGCCCTGAAGACGCAAGGCAGGCCCTCGTGTTAGAGAGACTAAGATGCAGCGGCTTCCTTGGAGGTGGTTATGACCCTGCGCTTCCACTGCAGGGGCCATGGGTTTGATCCCAGGTGGGGGAACTAACCTCCCACATGCTGTGTAGCCAAAAAGCTGACCAAAAAAAAAAAAAAATAGCTAAAGTGGAGAGGATGGTTCTGAAAGTGTTTTCATCCATAGCGAGGGAGGGCAGATGGAAATAAGAAAAGTATTTCTGTTGGGACTTCTCTGGTGGTCCAGTAGCTAAGCCTGCACGTCCCCAGGGCAGGGGCTCAGGTTCAATCCCCAGTCAGAGACGTTGATCCCACATGCTGCAACTAAGGCTGGCTCAGCCAAATAAAATAAAAATTAAAAAATTAAACGTTAAAAAATAAAATGAAAGAAAGTATCTGATGTTGTCATGACTCGGTGTGGTGACAGCGGATCACTGGACTTACCATGGTGATCGTTCTGTGAGTTAGAAAGTGCCAAGTGCTGTGTCACACACGGGAAACTCAGGCATGGATGTGAGTCAGTGATACTTCAGTTAAAAAATAATCTAGTGCTTGAGTGACACAAAAATAGCAACATAGCATTTTCTGCTCAACAGAGGGGCCAAAGCTGCAACAGTAACAAGAGTCTGATGAGAATCTGGCCTGGGGGGATTTTCACATGCGCCCAGGTGGGACTGCAAACTGGTACGTGTGGTCTGGAAACCTGGTAATCCTGAAGGTGAGTGCTCTCCGTGACGTGGCAGCTCTACGCGCGCGTGTGTGTGTGAACAGCTCAGGCCTCAGCGGCAGATAAGGCAGACCCTTAAACTGTGGCACGTTCATACATGTTACCGTTCAGCACCACAGAGGAGCAGCCGGCAGAAACACAGCAGGCGCTGCGATGACGGCTAGCTGGGAAAAGCGCACACGGCCGCTGAGGCCGCTCGTGAGAGCCTGGGGGCCCGCAGACCCGCGCTCCGCGTCGGGGTCCCTGTGCGGCCCTGGGCGGGGTTCCGGGCCGGGGTCACGGTGAGGAGGGGAGATGGTGCGGGCGAGCTTCCAGGGCGAAGAGGGGGTGACGCTGTGTGGGGATCACTGTGCTTCTACCTCCCGGGACAGCAGGTGCAGACACGCGCCGGGGTAGGGCTCTGTCTGTCCGTCTCGCGTCTCCCTGCCTCCGTGTCTGTCTCCCTGTCTGTCTGTCTGTCTCAACCCTTCACTGTCCCCCCACAGCATCAGCAATCACAAGACTTCACTTTGTTCCGTGACACACTCTCCCCCGTTCTTCTCCATCTACCGAACGTCTGAGGCCCAGCGCGGCACCCAGTAAGACTCACGACAGCCTCTCCAGCTGGGGCGCCAACACGGGGGCACACTGCTCGCCCCTCTCCAGGGAGCCACATCTCAGTATCAGGGTCTTCAGGTGGATGTTCCTCTTGAGACTCCTGGTGAGGTCAGCCCCATTGGCGGGGTCGAATGGGCAACCTTCCAGCCTGCGGGAGTCACAGCGACAGCAGCCCTGAGCTCCCGGGGGGCATGGCACCCCCAGCCACCCGAGAGCATCTGCCTCAGCCCTCGTTCCTCCCCGAGAGCCGCTGAGGGGGCTTCCTTCCTCCCTGAGAGAACTGGCATCCATTCAGCATCTGAACTGCACATCACAAACGGAAAACGGGCTTCCCTGCTGGCTCAGCTGGTAAACAATCCGCCTGCAATGCGGGAGAGCTGGTCAATCCCTGGGTCGGGAAGATCCGCTGGGGAAGGGAAAGGCTACCCACTCCAGGATTCTGGCCTGGAGAATCCCATGGGCTGTGTAGTCCACAGGTCACAAAGGATCAGACATGACTGAGCGACTTTCACTGGCACAATAGCAAATAGCATGCACGTGGAGCCGAGACGAACTGGCGGGGCTAACCGTGGGGCTCTAATCCCAAGACAGGGGCTCCAGCTGCCCTTGAGTACACCTCCTTTCCACATTTATCCGCCAAAGCAACCTTCAGGCTGAAGACCCTGCGGACAGAGTCGGGGCTGCAGGCAGGGGGTGTGGAGGAAACGATGGTTAAAGGGCGCCAGCCCCCACTTATAAGGTGAGTGAACTCTGGAGATCTCTGGTCCAGTCTGCTGACGGTGGTTACACAATGGCCGTGTGCATGGACGTGGCTAACAGAGCTGATCTCGTGTTCAAACACGGCTTGTGAGCCGGCCGAGGGGTTAATTAGCCTGATGGTGGTGAGCGGTTCACAGTGTGTGCGTGTATGAGGCCATCATCTTAAAAAAGCAGCTGAGCGGACGGTCACAAATAAGAATGGAACACCGCCGTTTGCAGCAACAGAGACGGCCCCAGAGAGGATCACACCGCGTGAAGTGAGTCCAAGACAGACATTTTGGTGTCACGTATATGTGGAACCTGAAGCATGACACGAAGGGATTTGTTTACAGGAGAGAAACAGACTCGCAAACATAGGCGACAAAGTCACAGCTTCCAAAGGGAGAGGGGTGGGCGAGGGAGAAGTCAGGAGTCCGGGGTGAACGGGCGCGTGTCCAGAGCAGGTTACGTCCAGCACAGACCGCGCTCTTGAACAGCAGAAGCGAAGACAACGCTGTAAAGCAACTATAGTCCCGTTAAACAATAAAGCACATGAAGGGTTTCCTCGATAGCACAGGGGCCCATACGGCTTCCCAGGTTAAGGACCCGCCTGTGCAGGAGACGCCACTTCCATCCCTGGGTGGGGAAGATCCCGGAGGAGGGCCCGGCAACCCACTCCAGTGTTCTTGCCTGCAGAATCCCCACGGACAGAGGAGCCTGGTGGGCTACAGTCCCCGGGGTCACAGAGAGTTGGACGGGACTGAAGCGACTTAGCACAGCATGCAGCACAGGGAACTATCTTCAACATCTCACAGTAACCTATAACGGAACAGAATCTGAAACAAAGTCTGTAAGAACTGGATCACTCTGCCGCACCCCTGAAGCTAACACGATATTGTAAATCGACGGCACCGTGATGAAAGAAGCAAGCCGGGTGAGACGAGCAGCAGCTGTGCCACAGTGAGACGCCCGGCGGACTGCGCCTGCAACCAGCGCCCCGGGCACCGGCCGTCTCTCCCCACCGCGCCGCAGGCCTCACCTGACACAGTGCAGAAAGCACCGCGGGTGCTTCAGGGTGCTGCAGAGAGCAGCTACCACGTGGCGTCCCATCTCCGTGTCTTGTATTTCCAAATGTCTCAGGTACTGGTTTTCCAGCAAAACTCTGATGATGCCTTCATTCACCACGAGGGAGCCCACACGCCTGAAGCTGAAGAGGTAAGCGGTGTTGGTTATCACAGCGTCCCAGCAGCCCGGCAACCCTGAACACTCACTGGAAGGACGGATGCTGAAGCTGAAGCTCTAATACTTTGGCCACCTGATGCGAGGAGCTGACTCATTGGAAAGGAGCCTGATGCTGGGAAAGATCGAGGGCAGGAGGAGAAGGGGACGACAGAGGATGAGGTGGTTGGATGGCATCACCGACTCCATGGGCATGCGTTTGAGCAAGCTCTGGGAGTTGGTGAAGGACAGGGAGGCCTGGCGAGCCGCAGCCCATGGGGTCGCGGAGAGTCGGACACGACTGAGCGGCTGACACCAACGTCGGGATGACTGGCGCTCACATCAGTTTCCGGAGGTTGCAGTGTGGATGCCTCAGAGCTGTGGCAAGAATCTCCACGGTCTCCGTGTCCATCGCACTGTCTTTCACAGCCAGGACTTCCAAACTATCGTGTGTTCTAAACACAGAGCACAAGTCTTGCCACCAGAGAGAACTCCTGTCACTGCCTTCTGGTCTGTGTGGGAGTTAAAAAAAAAAAACAAAACAGAAAAAATGGCTCATCATTAGCGAGTAAGCTCGAGAAAACCTACCAGCCAACCCAGGACTTGCTTATGATCGTGGATCCCTTTGGTGCTTTCCTGAGATGCCCTCATTTAGACAGTGGCCCGGGGGACTTGCCTGGTGGTCCAGTGATTAAGAATCTGCTCGCAATGCAGGGGGCGTGGGTTCGATCCCTGTGGGAACTAAGATCCCACAGGCCTGCAGAGCAGCAAACCCCCGCGCTACAGCTACGGAGCCCAGGAGCCACAACTGGAGTCCACACTGCAAGGGGAGATCCCACACGGCACGAGAAAGGAGCCGCTGCCGCCACCCGGACCCCACGCGGCCAAGTGCATAACATCCTTAAAAAAGTAAATACAAAGTCGCCCAGCAGAACTTCCCTGTGATTTCTCATTCTATTCCAGGAAGATTCGTGGCCCCGCCTACAGTTTAACGTGGCTGAGGGAGGCAGAGAGCTGCTCTGTGATCAGTCAGCATTTATATGCGGGCAGGAATTAGGTCACAAGATAGAAACCATATTCTTACTGTGTGCTTATGAGATTGTCATTAAGGAGAAACGCCTTGAAGCAAGTCAGAGAAGGAGAAGTGTCACATGACACCCCTCGTATGTGGGATCTAGAGAGAAAGGATGCGAATGAACTCACTTATAAAACAGAAAGAGACTCAGACTTGGAGAACAAATTTATGGCTCAGTTCAGTCGCTCAGTTGTGGGACTCTTTGGGGACTTATGGTTAGCTGGGGGGATGGATGGGAGGAAGGGATGGTTAGGGAGTGTGGGATGGACATGCACACGCTGCTATTTAAAATGGAGAACCAACAAGGCCCTGCTGTAGACACAGGGAGCTCTGCTCGGTGTTATGTGGGAGCCTGGATGGGAGAGGGGTTTGGGGGAGAACGGACATGCGTATATGTAGGGCTGAGTCCCTTCCCTGTCCACCCGGAACTATCACAGCATTGGTAATCGGCTGTAGCCGCACCATAAAATAAAGTTTTAAAAAGGAAGAATAAGAACTCTATAGAGGAACAGAGTAAGGGGAAAGTATTATTATTGTCACTAGGGCATGGGGAGCACAGAATCTGAACTCTCTCCCAAGAGCAGCGTGTTTGGTGGTTCAGCTCTGGTTTTTGCCTTCACTCTTCCCCATCACAGAAGCCCCACAGGACAGCACGTGCCTAGAGACTAAAAACATTACAGTATACAGAATGGGGGGGTGACAGATGGGAGGGAGCCCCCATGCGTGGGGGGAGGGCACACAGCATAGCAGGAAGGAAGGTGAACTGTGCATCTTGCTCTTTTGTTCCAGGATTTTCTCGGTTTTTGTGGAGATCAGCAACCCCAGGAATACTGTCTGTCCTGTTATTTTTCTCCCTAGCTTAGGAGTTACTTTCTCTTCCATTTTACGCCTTTCCACCGGCGGTTTGGGGCTTCCCTGGTGGGTCAGCTGTGAAGAACCCGCCTTCCAGTGTAGGAGATGCAAGAGACATGGGTTCAATCCCTGGGTCGGGAAGACCCCTTGGAGAAGGAAGCGGCGACCCCCTCCAGTGTTCTCACGTGGAGAATCCCATGGACAGAGGAGCCTGGCGGGCTACAGTCTGTGGGGTCACAAAGAGTCAGACACAACTTAGCAACTAAACAACAAAAGGAAGTTTAGAACGTCACACACTCTTGGACACGTTGGTCAGTGAAACTGTACCAAACGTTCACGACAACCCTCGGCTGAGACATAAACACTTGTTTCCTGCTTGTGTTTTCAACGAAGCCATATCGTTTCAAGCAGAATCACTCAGAATATGACTAAACACGTGCTCTGCAGAACACTGAACCCAGCACTTCCTTAGCTGCTGAGAGAGAAAAAGAATATACGGAGTTTCTCTAGTTCACTGATGGTCTCTGGGGTTGAGATAATGAAGTCAACATTGAGCTCACCACTACCAATTCTTTTTGTCGTTGTTAAACCGGAACGGCCTGTTTATAAGACAAACTCCCATGCGCAAGGGATCCACTCACGACAGGCGGTCACCCTTGATGCCCAGGAGATGCTAGACAAGGTTCCCCGGCAGGACCTCAAATCCCACCGAAGGCGAGATTCAAGCACTCACCGGGGGGAAGGAAGAGGGCCTGGAGAGAGGCTGGTCGCTTTGGCGACGGCCCAGGTGACAGTCAGTTCCAACTCCTGCAGACGTCGGCAGAACTTGAGGCAGAAAGCGGAGACCTGCAGGTCTCTGATCTTGCTGATGACCAGCAGAGCCTTACGATAGTTGTGGAGGATCTGACCCACAAAGACCTCCTCCCGGATCTCGTGCAGACAGTAGAACAGCTGGGGGAGCCCGTGGTGTGGGGTTGGGGGGTCACCATTGGGCGGCATGGTGGCGATCTTCAGCAGTTTCCTCTTGTTCCCCAGGGACACCTTGCACCCAAACAGCTGTTCCACAGCAAGGGCGCACGTGTCATTCAACAGGCCAAACAGGAAGAGCGCCATCCCGGCCAGGTGGTTTTTCCTTCTCCCGGGATGGGCGAGCAGCTGTAAGACGCGGAAGCGGTCCAACGCGTGGAAATTCCTGAGCCTCTGCGGGAAGCAGAGGACGAAGAGCAGGGCGGCGAAGAACTCCTGGAAACTCGGGTGGGCGAAGGCGACGAGGTCCCTGCTGGCCACCACCCTCCGGAGGACCCTCGCCCCGAGAAACACCTCAACGTCCCTTTCATCCAGTCTTGCCAGGCGGAGGTCCGTCTCGCTGAACGCCCACTGGTTCTTCCACATGCCCTCCACAGCCAAGGAGCACAGGCGTTTCAGCTGCTCCTGGTGGGCCTCGCCGATGACGTGCCTTGCCCTGCTTGGCAACAGGCTTGAGAGGTAGTGGGCGAACACGGCCGTGGCGTTGGGGAATGCCCGCGGCAGGCTGCTTCCTCTCTCCATCTGCCGTTTCAGACAGGAGCAGACCAGCCAGCAGGTGGCAGGGACCCGGCACATGGAGAAGAGGACCGCGTTGCCCGTGGCGAAACACAAGGCCGTGTCGGCATCGCGCCTGTTTTTGAAGTATGACCTGAAATACCTGGATCTCTCAGGTGCGCTGAAGCCCGTCAGGGTGATCAGAGAGGGGCCTTTCAGAAAGGGGCTCACGGTCTTCCACAGGCTGAACCTCAGGAAGACGACGATCGTGGCGTCAGGAAGCATCCTTTTGCTCAACAGACTGGTCAGGAGGATGGACCCAGGCATTTTCTGGCTCCAGTCTTCACTCAAGTCCTCTGGTCTGTCTATGAGGGTCAAGGTGAGTTCCTCGAAGCCATCCAGCAGGAGGAGGAGGTGTTCCGGGTGGGAGAGGATCCTAGATGCCAGAGCCGGAGACCCGGACAACTTGCAGGCGATCAGCTCGGAAAAGCTCTGCTCCTCCGGCTGGTCCATCTCCTGGCAGTGGAGGTAGAAAGCGAACCAGCCCTTGTGGGCATAGAACTTGTTCTCCGCCCACTGCAGCATCACTTTTTTGGCCACGGTGGTTTTCCCGACGCCGGCATCTCCCTGAAGGACCACGGTCTTGGGCTGTCTTCCTTGGGGTTTTCTGGGCAGGAGAAGGCACTGCAGGAGTGTGTCTTCTCTGCAGGGCTCTTGGTAAAAGAAGTCCACGTTGTTCCCAGGCCAAGATGTCCTGTCCCACAGGGTTGAGTGCTCACTCATCACACGCGCCTTGTACTCCCGAATCTTATCTGCAGGGACGAGACGGGGAGACACAGGGTCCAGCCTCAGCTGTTTGTGAGGACTGACCGATCAACCGGATAAGGCGCCTCCATGTCTACCGCCGGCTCTAGGACACAGGCGCACCGATCAAGCACTTGTGCTGCAAGCCCTGGGGTCCAGAAGCTAAGGCTCCCCGCTCCCAGCGCAGGGAGCGCGAGTTCTGTTCCTGATCAGGGAACTAGACCCTACGTGTGGCAACTAAGACCCGGCACAGCCACAAATAAATTAAAAAAATGAATATTAAAAAAAAAAAGACTGAATCCATCCGAATGAGAGCGAGGAGGACGGTGGCCGGACTTCCTCCTGAGATGAGTCCACAACCGCTCCTTCATCTGAAGCTCTGGTTCACAGAGGGGACACTGGGCGTGGCAGTTTGCAGCCCGCCCGCCTCAGGAAGCCAGCATCTCATCCCAACCCAACGCCTCTCATCCGCTGGGGTCTGCACAGGGCCAGCATGTACCCGACTCATCTTCTTCCAAAGTCAGCTCCCTCTTTCCCAGGTTCAAGGTCTCCGGTTCCAAGTTAGGTAAAATTTCTGGAACAGACCAACAAAACAAAGAGGAGGCTGTCTCATAGGCATGGCAAGATGCACAGATGACAGAGCCACCCAGAGACAACAGGGCCTTCAAGGAGAGTGGCGGCCAGGCCATTCACAAGTCTCATCTCACCTTCTTAGTGCGCGGAGAGGAAAATACCTGGCCTCCATCACCATGCTGGGAGGTGAGGATAGCGCGGTGGTGGGCGGTGCCGGGGAGCGTGCTTGTGTGTGCAATCAGTCACTGAGTCGTAATGTAAAGCCAAGGTCAAAAGGGTGGGGGGGGAGGAAAGTTCTAGAATAAAAGTGTTCTAAAAGCTGTAATGTGTGCGTGCTAAGTCACTTCAGTCGTGTCTGACTCTCTGCCACCCCGTGGACTGTAGCTCGCCAGACTCCTCTGTCCATGGGATTCTCCAGGCAGGAATACTGGAGCAGGTTGCCATTTCCTTCTCCAGGGGAGCTTCCTGATTGAACTCGTGTCTCCTGCATTGCAGGTGAGTTCTTTACCACCGAGCAGCCAGGGAAGTCCATACGTGTGTGTGTGTATGTCTGTGTGTACACACACACACGTATACACTCCACTGCTTGCCCTTGTTCAGGTGGCCCACAGGAGCGGCTGGGAAAGCACTGAGTCCTCCAGCCCCCAAACCCGCCCCCTGCTCTGTTCTGGGTCCCCTCTCACCATTCAGCTCCCTCTGCATCTGAAGACACAGCTCTGTCTGGTTCATCTTGGCGAAGATGTCACGAGCCACCTCCCAGGCACGCCGTCCCGGGAAGTACTCGGTCAGCAGATGGACCACCTCCCCGCAGCGGGCTGACTTCAGCTGGTCCCAGGTGAGCGGGGTGTAGCCGGGTCCGGGGTTCTCCTCCACCAAAAGCTGCTTGAACCTCTGTAGCTGCTCCGCGCTTACAGAGAGCATGAAAAGCATGACTCCGTTTCTGAAGGGGAGGGTGGAGGAGGAGGAGGAGGACGCTGGCGAGGGAAGGGAGACACCGGAGGGGGACAGAGGGCAGGAGGAGGGGTCAGAGTTCAAGTTCACGTCACCCATGGTCACTCAGTGTCGGGAACCGCAGCACCAGCAGGGAGAGGGACCAGCTGGAAGAGAAAAGGCAGCCTGAAGAGACATGAAGTTATAGAACGTGAGCGCACCATCCTGGAGAGATTTATTTAGTCTAGACTTGATGGAGCCCGGCGGCTTCCCTGGTGGTCCAGACCTAAAGAACCCACCTGCAGTGCAGGAGACCTGCGTTCCATCCCTGGCAGGGAAGAGCCCCTGGAGGAGGAAATGGCAACCCACTCCAGTATCCTTGCCTGGAGAAACCCATGGACGGAGAAGCCCGGCGGGCCGCAGTCCACGGGGTCACGAAAGGGTGTGATATGACCGAGTGACTAACTCTGTAACCAGGGAGCCTGTCACGTGCTGGATTCTCTTTCCCTCCCTTCCTGGGAAATTCTCTGTCCGTGGAAAGCCCTGGGCTCAGCGTTTAGACTCAAATCCACTCTAGTGTTCATTCTCCTGCGCCTGTCTCCTCCCCTTTGATGGCGGGAATCCTATCGCAGGTGCTGGGCAGGGTCCTCAGAGAGACACACCCAGAGGCACATTTAAGACGGTGCCTGGTACAGCAAAGCGAGCAGTGACTCAGGGCTTCCTTCTATACCACGGTTATTCTAAAGACCCCCTGAGTTTATAAAAAGCACCTGAAATCAGCGTCTCCGTTTAGGAAGGTGAAACATTCAGCAGAAGGACGACGGTGAGACTTGTGTGAGATGGGAATATTTTAGCGCTGCTGAACTGTACAGTTAAATGCGGTTAATATAGTAGGTTTTATACTGAGTCACTTTTACCACAATAAAAAGAACAAGCCCACATAAAAAGGGTGGGGAGGGGAGGGAAGTTCTAGAATAAAAGTGTTTTAAACTCCAATACTTTGGCCACCTCATGCGAAGAGTTGACTCACTGGAAAAGACTCTGATGCTGGGAGGGACTGGGGGCGGGAGGAGACGGGGACGACAGAGGATGAGATGGCTGGATGGCATCACCGACTCGATGGACGTGAGTTTGAGTGAACTCCGGGAGTTGGTGATGGACAGGGAGGCCTGGCGTGCTGTGGTTCATGGGGTCGCGGAGAGTCGGACACGACTGAGCGACTGAACTGAACGGGTTCATGCTAAGTCATTTCCGTCGTGTCTGACTCTTTGAGACCCCGTGGACTGTAGCCTGCCAGGCTCCTCTGTCCATGGGATTCTCCAGGCAAGAGTACTGGGCTGAGTTGCCATTTCCTTCTCCAGGGCATCTTCCCAACCCAGGGATCGAACCTGTGTCTCTTACATCTCCTGAATTGGCAGGCAGGTTCTTTACACCAGTGCCACCTGGGAAGCCCAAACGCTGTAATAAACGGGTGCAATTTGTGCTCCTGGTTTAAATAAGACAGCTGTAAGAGATATTCTTAGGACAGCTGGGGAAATCTGAATATGGATTTGGAAATGTATGGTATTAAAGAATTAATGTAAATATTTTTTGAAGGTATGTGTGTTATTCCTATCTGCCTATCTTCTCCACAGCACATCCTTCTTCCATCGGCTTGCCCCGGGTTTACTGTGTGTAAAGAGCGGAATGTGGACGAAGAGAGAATGAAGTCTTTATCAGGAGGGGCTTGTGTCTCCGTCTCCTTATGCTCACCTCCTATTGCGTCTCTGGGTTTTTGGTTTTGTTTTTTTTTTTAAGAGTTTTGGATGTGGACCATTTTTAAAGTCTTTATTGAATTTGTTACCATAATGCTCTGCTCCATGTTTTGACTTTTTGGCCACAAGGCACGTGGGATCTTAGCCCCCTGACCAGGATGGACCCCGGCCCCTCCCACCCCCGCACCGGAAGGTGGGGTCTCAACGGCTGGACCGCCAGGGAAGCCCCTCTCTGAGTCACCTTTCCTTACGGCTCAGCGCTCACGCCCTCATCCAGGGACATCCCAGTCGCATCATGTGTGGGCGCTGACGCTCAGTCCTGTCTTTCCCCTTGCAGCTGTGGGTTTGGGTAACTGCAAGCTCCCTGGGGATAAGAGCCACCTTCACTCTTGATTCCGTTAATCTGCTATTGGAGCAAAAAGAAGCAGCCTAGGTTCAGAGAAAGGAAAGATCGTGAATATAACAACCTAACTTCACACCTCGAGAAACCAGAAAGAGAAGCGCAAACTAAGCCTCGCTGGGTCTGATCCAGGGACTGTGAGAAAGTGCTGCGGCGGACCAGGGCGTGGAAAAGAAAACAACCCACTCACCCTGAAGGGAGCTAGGCGTCCTGGCTCCTTCCTGTCGCAGACACCTTCCAAAGCAGAAAGAGAAGGCGCTGGGCCGGCCGCCGCCCACCTTTAAAAGCGCTGCCCGTTTCCCATTGGCTGCGGCCGGCGCGGCTCCTCACCTCGCAATCTGGAAAGCATTTAGCATCCTGGGTGGGAGGCCCTGGGCTGCCAGGCTTGTCCTCACGGGTGCTCCCAATTTGGGAAGGACCTGCGCCCCTGCCTCTTCGATTCAGAACAAGCAACTTTAGAAAATTACAGGTTTGGGGAGTTCCCCGGACTCATAGAGGGCAAAACGCCTGTCCTCAGCCCAAAGATGCTGCATCCGGCGGTAAACCTCTAGAGCCATTAATCGGATGGTCTACTTCCCATGACCATCACCCCTATTTGGAATGTAATTTCATTGAGCAAAAGGAAGGTTTTGGTCTCCCCAAAACAGACCCTCTCAGAGGGAGACCCACAGATAGAGCAGGTCAGAAAATCACACACACACACATCTTGCTCATAGCTTTTCCACAAAATCTGTTGGGTTTTCCAATATGTAATTAAGAATCTGCATATACAGCTTTACCTGTTCTTTTCCAGGCCTTACACCTTGCTCTAATTGACTTCCCATTGCTAAATTTGAAGCTAATTACAATTGCCGATTGCCTGGATCCTCAGCCTATTAAAGGCGGAAGGCGGGGCACATTGTGGGTTATTCTCCAATATCCTTTGGTATTGATTTCTAACATAATTCCACAGTGACAAGAGAACACACTTCGTATGCTTTCAAAAACCTTTAGACCATAAAATTTTTTCACCTTGTTTAGGTCCCTGGATATGTTCAATCCTAGAGGAAATCAACCCTGAATATTCATTGGAAGGACTAAAGCTGAAACTCCAATACTTTGGCCACATGATGCGAAGAGTTGACTCATCAGAAAAGACCCTGATGCTGGGAAAGATTGAAGGAGGGAGGAGAAGGGGACGACAGAGGATGAGATGGTTGGATGGCATCACCGACTCAATGGATATGAGTTTGAGTAAATTCCGGGAGATGGTGATAGACAGGGAGGCCTGCTGTGCTGTGGTTCATGGCGTCGCAAAGAATCGGACATGACCGAGCAACTGAACAACATGTTCCAGTGTCTCCTAGTGGATACTCCATGGGAACTTGAATAGAATTTATTCCCTGCTGTTGTGTGAAAACTGTATAAATCTTAATTGTTGAATTGGTTGAAGGTGCTTTTTAGATCTACAATATCCTTCTATGGACGTTCCCAGTGGCTCAGCGGTAAAGAATCTGTCTGCAATGCAAGAGTCGCAGGAGATGCAGCTTTGATCCCTGGGTCGGGAAGATCCCCTCGAGTAGGAAATGGCAACCACTCCAGTATTCTTGCCTGGAGAATCCCATGGACAGAGGAGCCTTTCGGGCTACAGTCCATAGGGTCGCAGAGTCAGATATGACTGAAGCAACTTGACATTACACACTCATATCCCTCTACGTCTGTCTGTTCATTCTATTGATTTCTGAGAGTTTAATATCGAAACTCCAACTAAAAGTCTCAATTTATCTACTTAAAAAATAATTGCAATAGATAGTGGAATTATTCGTAACTTTATTCTGTGTTTTCCAAGTCTCCTGTAAATGTGCTATCCTACTTTCATATTTAAAAATTTTTTTTTAAAAAGTAGGGGGGAAAGGTGGATGGTGGGGCAGACTGAGTGCATTTTCTCTCTGCTTTGGGAGATGCTCATGGGAGAAGGAGTCAAGAAGCCTCCTTCTCTTCAGAGGTGAGTTAAAGGAGTCAAAACTGTTAGTTAAAATCCCTAATTTAATTCGTAATACAATAGTAAATAGTGGTATAAAGACTAAGCTGTCTTGATCCTGACGTCACTGGAAAAGCCTCCATGTTTCTGATGGAGTGGGTTCAGGGGTGGTTTTCCTGGCCTTGGAAGAAGAAATGGTTCCAGGTGTGGTTGTGATTTTCAGACCTCATGGACTCTTTTTTATTTTATTGAAGCGTAGTCGATATACAGTGCTGTGTTCATTTCTCCTGTACAGCAAAGTGATTCGGTTACCCACAGACACACACATCCTTTTGAGTGTTCTTTTCCACGCTGGGTTATCCTGGGAAGTTGAACCCAGCCCCCTGAGCTCTGCATTAGGACCTTACCCCTCCTCTGTAATAGCATCTGCTAATCCAAAGGAGGTTGTTGTTTTTCAGCTGCTAAGTCGTGTCCGACTCTGCGACCCCACGGACTGCAGCACGCCAGGCCTGCCTGTCCGTCACCAACTCCCGGAGTTCCCTCAGCTCATGTCCATCGAGTCGGTGATGCCATCCAGCCATCTCATTCTCTGTCGTCCCCTTTTCCTGCCTTCAGTCTTTCCCAGCATCAGGGTCTTTTCAAATGAGTCAGCTCTTCATATCAGATGGCCAAAGTATTGGAGTTTCAGCTTTAGCATCAGTCCTTCCAGTGAATATTCAGGACTGATTTCCTTTAGGATGGACTGGTCGGATCCCCTCGCAGTCCAAGGGACTCTGAAGAGTCTTCAACACCACAGTTCAAAAGCATCAATTCTTCGGCACTCAGCCTTCTTTATGGTCCCACTCTAGGACAGGTATTTCTCCAGCTGACATGGGAGATTTCATTTACATCAGCTGGGTTTTGATTAGAACCGCATCTCTGCATCCCTCTCCTAGCCGGGACGATCTACACCTGGGAGAGAAGGACCCCAGGATCACCTGTGGCAGGTGGCTTCTACACCTCTCCGGAGACGCGGCTGCGACGGAGAGGGCGGGGATACCCGCAGACAGACCGGATAGGAGCCGGAGGGGCCCGGGGGCCAATCACGACTGCCTCGGGTTCGCGTCTGCGTTCTAGAAACTCAGAGCTCAGAAGACCGCTTGGTGAGTGAGGTCTCCTTACTCTGCTCAAAACTTTTCCTTTCTCTGGCTTTTTCTTTCTTAAGCAGCTTTGTTATGATGGATTTAAAGGTAACGGGGGAAAAAACAGCTTTATTGAGGTGTAATTAAATACAAACAAAAAACACAACACTGCAAACATTAACATGCCGCTTAATGAGTGTGGACGCAGACCAGGGGAGATGTAGCCAGAACCTCCAGAAGTTCTTTGCAGGGTCTCTGTGTGTGGCGGGAACATTTAACATGAGGCTGACCCTCTTACATTTTTCAGGGTACAAAAGAGTATTGATGACTGGGGCCCACATCCCCCAAACTTGCCTTTACAGCATGGGAGATACATAGCAATCCAACAGGATTTTAGCCTTTAAAAGGAAGGGAAAAATAAAGTGTTCGTTGCTCAGTTGTTTCTCACTCTTTGCCACACCATGGGCTGTAGCCCGCCAGCTTCCTCTGTCCATGAGATTTCCCGCAAGAATACTGGAGCGGGTTGCCATATCCTCCTCCAGGGGATCTTCCCGACCCAGGGATGGAACCCGGGTCTCCTGCATTGGGAGGCGGATTCTTTACCGTTGAGCGCCCTGGGAAGCCCTCCTTGTGGAGGAGAGAGGTCAGTAAGCACAGAGAAACAAGGCAGGGCGTGCTGCGTGGCTAGATCAGGCTGCGTGAAGCGGGTGACAGTCGCAGTGCGTGGTCTCCACTGTTTCCGCAGGAGCTGACCCTGGTGCGGCTGGAGCCCTTCTGGAGCGCGGCTGGAGACCTCGCTCCCAGGCCGATGGCTTCCCCTGCTGGCATTTCTGGGCACGATGGTGCCTGTGACCAGCTGCTGTGCCACCTGAGGGGCTTGGAGCCCTGGCAGCTGGAGGACTTCAAACTCGGCCTGCAGTGCCCGGAGCTGCTGCCAGAGGGCGCCCGCAGGATCCCCTGGGCAGACCTGAGAGCCGCGGGCCCCACCGAGCTGCTCTGCCTGCTGGAGGAGCGCTTCCCTGGGAGGCGGATGTGGGAGGCGGCCCTCCGCGTCTTTGAGGACCTGCGGCTGAGCTCGCTGTGCCAGCGGATGCGAGCCGAGCTGGACGGTGAGCGACGGCGGGCGGCGGGCGTTTGTGGGGTCCTCCCTGATTGCTGGTCCCCCCTGAGCGGGAGCCTCCCTGACGGGCTGTGAGAGTCCGGCGCCCTGGCCCGCGAAGGGGTGGTGATGGAAAGACAGCAACAAGAGGGAACTGAAGGTTCAGTTCTATTACTAGACAGCTTTTGTTTCAAAAATATTTACTTTTATTCATTCTTGGCTGTGCTCTGGCTTTCTCTAGTTGCAGTGAGCGGGGCTTCTCTGGTTCCTGAGCACGGGCTCTAGGTGCAGCTGTGGCCCCCAGGCTCCAGAGCACTGGCACAGGAGTTGCGGAGCACGAGTTTATTTGCTCCACAGTCTGTGGGATCTTCCCGGACCAGGGATTGAACTGGTGTCCCCTGCATTGCAAGGCAGATTTGTAACCACTGGACCCACACAGGGAAGCCCTGCATTGTTTTTTTTATTTTTAAAACTTACTTATTTGAGTTTCCCCAGTGGCTCAGTGGTAAAGAATCCACCTGCCAATGCGGGAGATACAGGAGCTGCAGGTTTGATCCCTAGTCTGGGACGATCCCCTGAAGAAGGAAATTGCAACCTACCCAATATTCTTGCCTGGGAAATCCCATGGACAGAGGAGCCTGGCAGGCTACAGTCCATGGGGTCTCAAAGAGTCGGACAGGACACGCACATCAGTGTAAGAGATTTCCCAGTGCCCTACACGCCCTCCGACATTTATTGCTTGTAGACTTATCGATAGCCATTCTGGCTGGTGTGAGCTGACAGCTCATTGTAGTTTTGATTCAGTTCAGTTCAGTTCAGTCGCTCAGTCGTGTCCGACTCTCCGCGACCCCATGAATCACAGCACACCAGGCCTCCCTGTCCATCACCAACTCCCGGAGTTCACTCAAACTCATGTCCATCGAGTCGGTGATGCCATCCAGCCATCTCATTCTCTGTCGTCCCCTTCTCCTCCCTCCCCCAATCCCTCCCAGCATCAGAGTCTTTTTCAGTGAGTCAACTCATTGCATGAGGTGGCCAAAGTATTGGAGTTTCAGCTTCAGCATCAGTCCTTCCAATGAACACCCAGGATCGATCTCCTTCAGAATGGACTGGTTGGATCTCCTTGCAGTCCAATGGGCTCTCAAGAGTCTTCTCCAGCACCACAGTTCAAAAGCATCAGTTCTTCGGCGATCAGCTTTCTTCACAGTCCAATTCTCACATCCATACATGACCACTTAGAACTTCTTAAATATTTAGCAAAGTGGAGTGTCTTTTTTTTTAAATTGGAGTATAATTGCTTTCAAGGTTACAATGTAATTAAAAAAAACAGTAGGAGTAAACCTGGAAGTTGGCTTCTTGATCGTCTGCCCTGCTTTGAATTCTTTTTCCTGGACTTAGTCCAGGACATTTGTTTTTTCCTTATATCGGGGGAGGCCTGGTGAATGTTAAGTGCCCATCAAGAGGTTTTTCAGGTGTTGTTACCAAGAGTGGCCACAAGGCGACAGCATTTCTTCATGCGCTGCTTGATGATTTAGTTTTTAATTTCTACTGGAGTCGAGTTGATTTCTGATTTTGTTTGTTTTAGGTTTACAGGAAATTGATTTAGCTCTACCTAGACGTTTATATATTCTTCTTGGAGTCTTCCCATTTAGGTTATCACAGTATGTTCGATAGACTTCCCTGTGCTATTCAGTAGGTTTTAAAAAATTGTCTGTTTGATATATACTAGTGTGCAGATGAAAGTGAAGAGGAACTAAAAAGCCTCTTGATGAAAGTGAAAGAGGAGAGTGAAAAAGTTGGCTTGAAGCTCAACATTCAGAAAACTTAAGATCATGGCATCTGGTCCCATCACTTCATGGGAATCTGGGAACAGTGTCAGACTTTATTTTTGGGGGCTCCAAAATCACTGCAGATGCTGATTGCAGCCATGAAATTAAAAAACGCTTACTCCTTGGAAGGAAAGTTATGACCAACCTAGACAGCATATTAAAAAGCAGAGACATTACTTTGCCAACAAAGGTCTATCTAGTCAGGGCTATGGTTTTTCCAGTGGTCAGATATGGATGTGAGAGTTGGACTATGAAGAAAGTTGAGCGCCGAAGAATAGATGCTTTTGAACTGTGGTGTTGGAGAAGACTCTTGAGAGTCCCTTGGACTACAAGGAGATCCAACTAATCCATTCTAAAGGAGATCAGTCCTGGGTGTTCATTGGAAGGACTGATGCTGAGGCTGAAACTCCAATACTTTGGCCACCTCATGCAAAGAGTTGACTCATTGGAAAAGACTCTGATGCTGGGAGGGATTGGGGGCAGGAGAAGGGGAAAACAGAGAATGAGATGGCTGGATGGCATTACCGACTCGATGGACATGAGTTTGAGTGAACTCCGGGAGTTGGTGATAGACAGGGAGACCTGGCGTGCTGTGATTCATGGGGTCGCAGAGAGTCGGACACGACTGAGCGACTGAACTGAACTGAGTGTGCACATCAGAGAAGGCAGTGGCACCCCGCTCCAGTCCTCTTGCCTGGAAAACCCCATGGACGGAGGAGCCTGGTGGGCTGCTGTCCATGGGGTCGCTGAGGGTTGGACACGACTGAGCGACTTCACTTTCTCTTTTCACTTTCATGCATTGGAGAAGGAAATGGCAGCCCAGTCCAGTATTCTTGCCTGGAGAATCCCAGGGATGGGGGAGCCTGGTGGGCTGCTGTCTGTGGGGTCGCACAGGGTCGGACACGACTGAAGTGACTTAGCAGCAGCAGCAGCATGTATATAGACTTTCCAGGTGGCTCAGTGGTAAAGAAACCTCCTGCCAAAGCAGGAGACGTAAGAGATGCAGGTTTGATCCCTGGTCCAGGAAGATCCCCTGGAGGACATGGCAACCCCTTCCAGGATTCTTGCCTGGAGAATCCCACGGACAAAGGAGCCTGGTGGGCTATAGTCCGTGGGGTCGCAGAGAGTCAGATGCAACTGAAGCAACTTAGCAAGTGGCTCAGGTGTGTATATATTAACGCCAGCCTCTTAATGTATCCCTCCCAAGTTTTTGTAAAATCATAAGATGGTTTTCTTAGTCTGTGTCCGTTTATAAATGAATTCATTTGTGTGGGTCCATAGATTCCACCTGTCAGTGATATCTTCGCGTGCTTGTCTCTCTCTGGCTTCCTCCTCTTAGCATGATCTCTCCAGCCCCCCATACGGCTGCCGTGGCCTTTTTTCGTCCTGCAGGCAGAGTGTATTCCAGTGTCTAGATGCACTGGTTATGCTTCTTTCTCTGTCGATGGACACTTTGTTTGATTCTCTGCCTTCGGTATTATAAACAGCACTGCCCTGAAAATAATGGTGCATGCGGCCTTTTAAATTATTATTTTCTTGGGATCTCAGGCAAGGAGTGGGCTTGCGGGATCACGGTTTTACTCTGTATTTGGTGTTCTAAGGAATCTCCACAGTTTCCTTCCTGGCCACACCCACCCGTTTACACCCCCTCCCCCCACAGTGCCGGAGGAGTCACTGTCCCCTTCACCGCCCTCGGCAGCGTTTAATCTTTTGGAGGATGGCCCTTCTGAGCGGTGTGAGCTGCTCTCTCCTGGTAGATTTGATTGGAATTTATCTAGAAACTAGTGATGCTGCCTCTCTTTCCATGGGCTTTTTAGCTTCTACAGTGTGAGTACAATTTACCTCTTGAGAGGGCTAATTGAAAGCCTGCCCTGTTTTGAATTCTTTTCTGGTTATTTACCCCAGGACGGTTCTTTTCTTTTTTAATTGGAGGATAATTACAAGTGTTGTGCTGGTTTCTGCCATACATCACCATGAACCAGCCACAGGTACACGTATGTCCCCCGCCTCTGGAACCTCCCTCCTACCCCCGCCGTCCCTCTTAGCGCCGGGTTGAGCTTCCTCGAGCGCACATGTCAATTAGAGCCCCGCAGGCCTGGTGAATATTAAGAGCCGCCAGCTCGGTTTCTAAGTGGTTGTTGCCCAAAGCGGCCACAGGGCGGCAGCATTTCTCCCTGCCCCGCTCCGGTTACCTGGGCAACCAGAGCCTCAGGGCGAGTCCTGTTCCTGGGATGTTAGTGGAGACACGTAAGGCCTGTGTGTCCTTCCCTTTTTTTGTTACCCTTGATCCCCAGACACACCCCAGTTCCTGCGACACCGCTCTGCAGAGGGCGGTGTCCTCAGGCGGGGACCCTAAGGGAGGAGGCTGGAGGTGGGGACCCACCCCCAGGACGCGTGGAGCCCGGGGGACTTTGTGAAGCGCTTCCAGCCCAGAGACCCCACCGTCCATCGGGGCGCTAGGGTTGGCTCTGCTGCAGGAGCGACCCCTGGGTCTGGAGACGGTGGGCTCAGGCAGAGGGGAACAGGAAGGCCAGGTCCGGGGGGCTCACTGCGGGCACAGCCTGCCCAGCGCCCTCAGCCCCAGGACAGTCCCACCGGGGGACCTGAGCCTGCTCAGGCCCCAGGGCCGCGACACCAGCCCGGGCCCCCAAGGCCCGAGGGGACAGTTCTTCTGTCTTTTTCTTCCCCTCCCTCCATGTTTATTTTCAATTGGAGTGTATAGGTGAGTTACAATGGTACGGGATTTTTTTTTTTTTTTTGGTGTACAGAAACTTCGTTCATTTATGCACAGACATGTATGTGTTCTTTTCTGGTCCTCTCCCATACAGGTGGTTGCAGAGCGTTGAGCAGGCTTCCTTGTGCTCTGCGGTGGGTCCTTGTGGGTCCTTGTATAAACCGCAGTGTGCCTGTGTTCTCTTGTCTGCTGATCCCTCCCTGCCCCACACCCTTCCCTTTTGGAAACCGTAGTCTCTTGCTTTCGTCCGTGAGGCCGTCTCCATCTCCTCAGCAAGTTCACGTGTGTCCGTGCGCAGATTCCAGCTCGCAGCGGCGCTGTGCGACACTTGTCTTGCCTCTTCTCGCTGACTTCACGCCGTGTGGCCGCCGCCTCGCGTCCCCGTGGCTGAAGGCGGCAGCTGCCATCCCTTTCTGAGGCGGGCTGACCCTGCCTTGCGTCCGTCTGCCCGCCTCCTCCGCCGCCCCGCGCTCCTTCTGCCCTCAGGTTGCTTCTGCACCGTGGCTGTTGGACCTGGTGCCGCTGTGCGGGCGTCTTTTAAAGTTTTGGTTTTCTCTGGATCTGCGCTCGGGTGTGGGATGGCTGCGTCACATGTACGGTGGGTGCTTAGCTGTCTCCTGCTCCAGCATAGGGAGCTGGTGATGGACGTGATGAAGCAGTACCTTACAGAACCCGGTAGACGGCGACCAACGCAGGGGAGAGGACGGGAGGGGAAGGGCTGGGGTGGGGAGGGCAGGGGAGGGCGCGTGGGGGCGGAGAAAGGCATGCGATGCATTCTTAACAGGTCATCAAGTACCTTTTTTGTTCTGCTTTTACAGCAGGTGGAAGGGCAGGTATTTTTCTTTTTAAACTTTCTCGGAGCACGGCTGCCTACAGCGCCCGCTGTGCGGGGCGAGCCGGCCGTCTGCAGCCCGCGCCCCTCTCTGGGGCTCCCTGCGGCCGCGGGCGCTGAGTAGCGCTCCCTGTGCTGCCCGCCGGCTCTCCTTAGGCTCCTGTTCACGCGCAGTCCCCCAGGCCCTCCGGACCCCTGCCCCTCTTGGTGTCCATACGCTTCCTCTACTTCTGCTTTGTAATTAAGATCTCTGCCAATCTTTTCAGACTCCACGTATATGTAATTCATACACGATATGTGTATTTCTCTCTCCTGACTTACCACACTCTGACACACTTTAGATCCACCCAGGTCACCCGGAGCTAAGATGTGAGCAAAGACTCCAAGGGGACAGAGTGAGCCAAGTGGAAATGGGGTGGGGGGTGCTGGCTGGATCCAGGGTCCCAGGCAGTGGTATTTTTTTTTTAATAATTAAACAAAATTTTAATTGAAAGATAATTGCTTTACAGACTTTTGTTGCTTTCTGTCAAATCTCAACGTGAATCGGTCACAGGTGTACACATGCTCCTCCCTCCTGAACCTCCCCCCCATCTCCCCGCCCACCCCACCCCTCTAGGTTGCTAGGGAGCCCCTGAGTGAGTTTCCCTAGTCAGGCAGCAGATTCCCACCGGCTGTCTATTTTACGTATGGTGATGTAAGTTTCCGTGTTACTCTCTCCATGCGTCTCGCCCCCTCCTCCCCTCTCCCTGAGTCCATAGGAGTGCGCTTTTAAGATGAGCTGCGGTTTTGCAAAGGAGCATGTTTTCAGTGTGGTCAGGTGGATGAGCCGGAAGGTATGACGTTCAGTCTCTTTAATCCCACGTCTGGTAGAGAAACGGTTGGTTCTGCTGAGATCAGCTGTGGTTCTGGGCTTGTTTTCCAGCTGGGCCGAGTCTCAGCATCCCATCCTCACTGTTTCATTTCAGAAATGTCACAGGTGTGCAGACTCCAAGATCCAAACCAGGAAGAACCAGAGACGCTGGAAGAGACAGGTTTGTAGACTACCTCAGGATGATCACAGACAAGCTGCTCGGCGGAACGCGCATTCCATGCGTTCTACTTTTGCCTGCCTTGAAATTGCCTTCCAGTTACAGTGTGCCAGAAACTAGCCGATCTGACCTTCTGATCAAGCCTGGAAGAGCAACAGGTTAACCGGACATTCCCACTAGGTCCCCTCTAAGGGCTTAGGTACAGTGTCCGTCTCTGGACTCTGCACTGCAGTGATAGGTAGCTGTATTTTATTTTTTTACAAAATTGTAACAGGTTGCATTGTATTTACAGTTAAAAAAACATTGGCTATATTCCCTGTGTTGCAGACAGCATCCTCGTAGCCTGTCTCAGGACCAGTAGCTTGTACCTCCCCTCCCCCACCCTCTATATTGCCCCTCACCTTCCGTCTCCCCATGGGCAACCGCAAGTTTGTTCTCTGTCTGTGAGTCTTCTTTTCTGTTCTGTTCACTAGTTTCTTTTTTTAGGTGTCACATATGAATGACACTGTATGTAGGTCTGACTTAGCTCACTTGGTATAACGGCCTCCAAGTCCATTCCATATTGCTGCAGGTGGCATCACTATTCTTTTTATATCTGAGGAATATTCCACCACACACGCATGCGCGCGCACACGCGCGTGCGCACTCCAGGTCTTTCTTATCCATCGGTCTGTTGATGGCCATCTAGGTTGCTTCTGCATCCTGGCTGCTGTCAGCAGTGCTGCCGTGAACGCTGGGATGCATGTGTCTTTCCCGACTGTGGCTTTCTTCAGATATTTGCCCAGAGTGGGCAAGCAGTTTTACTTTTCTGAGGAACCTCCACACTCTTCTCCTCAGTGTCTGCACCAATCTCCATTCCCCGCCCACAGTGTAGGAGGGCTCCCTTGTCTCCACACCTCTCCAGCGCTTACTTCTCATGGACTTTTTGATGATGGCCATTCTGACCAGTGTGAAGTGATACCTCATTGTAGGTTTGTTTCCTTTTTTAAGTTTTTCATTTCATATTGGAGTAGGGCTGCCCCACTGGCTAGGGTGTAAAGAATCTGCCTGCCAATGCAGGAGACTCGGGTTCGATCCCTAGGTTGGGAAGATCCCCTGGAGAAGGAAATGGCAACCCCCTGCAGTGTTCTTGCCTGGAGCATCCCCTGGACAGAGGACCCTGATGGGCGACAGTCCACGCGGTTGCAAAGAGTCAGACACGATGTAGCAACTATAGAGCAACCACAGTGTGTTAACAGTGCTGTAACAGTTGCAGGCGGGCCGCGAAGGGACTCAGCCCTACCTGTGCCTGTGTCCCTTCCCCGCCCAAACCTCGCTCCCTGCGCCCTGTAGTTCCGACTTGCCTCTCTCTGGCCCTTAGTATTGCTGAGCATCGTCTCAGGCGGCTCTGCGCCGACTGTGCCGCCTCCCTCCCTTTTCAGCCCACAGAAGAAGATGCAGGGAGAGGCTGAGGGCCCGGATCCTGGCCCTGTGGGACCGCACGCCCTGGCCGGAGGACCACATCTACCTCCGGCACGTGACGCAGCGCGAGCACGCGGAGCTGCGGGCCCTCCTGCACCCGCGGGGGGCCGGGGCGCCGCCCCTCACCGTGCTCCTGCAGGGCGCGCCCGGCGTGGGCAAGACCACCCTGGCCACCAAGCTGGTGCTGCACTGGGCGGAGGGCATCCTCTTCCGGGGCCGCTTCGCCTACGTCTTCTACATCAGCGGCCACCGGCTGGCCGAGCTCGGCGACACCAGCTTCGCCGGCCTGCTGGCCCTGGACTGGCCGGACTCGCAGGTCCCCGTGGATGAGTTCAGGGCGCACCCCGAGCGGCTGCTGTTCGTCATTGACGGCGCGGAAGAGGTGATCCTGGGCTCTGACGGCTCCGCCGGCCGGCCCGGCGCCGACTGGTACCAGGAGCTCCCGGCGGCCAGCATCCTAGTCCGCCTCCTGAAGAAGGAGCTGGTCCCCGAGGCGACCTTGCTCGTCACCGCCGGGCCCCCCGGGGGCCACGCCCTCCGGAGGCTGCTGCTCAGCCCGCGCCGCGTGGCCATCCCGGGCTTCACCGAAGGGGACCGCCGCGAGTATCTCAGGAGGTTCCTGGGGGACCCGGACGTGGCCGAGGAGGCCTGGCGCCGGGTGCGGGGGTCGGAGACCCTGGTCCGTTCGTGCGCCGCGCCGCTGGCGTGCTGGGCCGTGTGCGCCGGCCTCAAGCGGGAGCTGGCGGGCAGCCCGGCCTCGGCGCCGGGCGCGCCCACCCCCACCAGCCTCTATGCCCGCCTCTTCTGCAGCCTCCTCGCGGGGCCGGAGCCGGGTCTGCGGGCCGGCAGCTCGGCGGGACAGTGGAGGGCCTTCTGCGCTATGGCCGCCGAGGGGCTGTGGCTGGCCGCCTTCACCTTTGCGGGAGACGCCCTGGAGCGCCGGTGCCTGGAAGGCCCTTTCATCGACGGTCTCCTGCGGCTGCAGATTCTTCGAAGGGTCAGCGATTGTGAGCACTGCGTGACGTTCGCTCACCGGAGCTTCCAGGCGTTCTTCGGGGCCTTGTTCTATGTGCTCTGGGGGACCCGAGGCTCGCTGGGCGGGGTGCCCCGGCATCAGGAGATGAGGCGGTGGCTGAACGACGCCTTCGCTGACGCCAACCCCTACTGGCGCCAGATGGTGCGCTTTTTCTTCGGTCTCTTAGGATCAGACCTGGCCAGGCAACTGGAAGAGGCCTTGGGTTGCCAGATGTCCCCCGGGGTGGCGGCCGAGGTGCTGGACTGGGCGGAGGAGCTGGAGCGGTGCGGCGCTTTCTCTGCGCACTTTGACTTCCTGTGGCTCTTCCAGTGCCTGCATGAGGCCCAGGACGAAAACTTGGCCCGGCGGGTTTTGAATCGCCTCCCGGAGGCCGACCTGGACATTCAGGACTGCGAACACCTCTGGGTCTCTTCCTTTTGCCTCAAGCACTGTCAGAAGTTACGGAAGCTGAGGCTCTCTGTCAGCGGCCGGGCCCTGGAAAAGAGACGGACTTCCGGCGTGGGGACTCCGGAGTGAGTATTGTGGACGCCCTCCTCCTTGACTGACTTTGGCTGCCCCCTCAGGCTCTGCCCACGTCCTTCCAGGAGACTCTGGGGGTGTGGTCTGTTGTGTTATCATTGTGGTTTGTTGTTGTTTGTTGTTTGGTTGTTGAGTCATGTCCGGCTCTTTGTGACCCCATGGACTGTAGCACACCAGGCTTCTCTGTCCTTCACTATCTCCCGGAGTTTGCTCAAACTCACATCCATTGAGTCAGTGATGCCATCCAACCATCTCATCCTCTGTTGTCCCCTTCTCTTCCTGCCTTCAATCTTTCCCAGCATCAGGGTCTTTTCAAATGAGTCAGTTCTTCGCATCAGGTGGCCACAGTATTGGAGCTTCAGCTTCAGGATCAGTTCTTCCAGTGAATATTTAGGGTTGATTTCTTTTAGGATTGACCAAACGTTCTAGATCAATTCCAGTCTGTGAGCACTTTTTCCTTTAGGTTTTATGTAGGATTCCCTGGGTTCTTAACTCTTCTACTTAGGGGTAATTTTTGTATCTCAGACCCTGCATGTTGAAGGTTTATGTACCAGGCATCATGAGATGGTATCTACTTGTGTCAAATTGGTGCCCGAAACTCAGTGGAGGGGCGTCTGGTATTGTCACTCAGAGGTGAGAATGCACAGTTCTCTTAGTCCGTGTGGCTCTGAAGTAGCCCGACCTGGGGCAGTGCCCAGCTCTATTTCAGAGCTCCGGACCTTCCATAAAATGCCCTGTGGCTCTCCTCTGAGCATGTGTTTGAGCCAGAGTGGGGCCAGTGGTGTCACCAAAATCTTAAAGCTTTCTCTGAGTTTGTTCCTTTGTGCTCCTGAAAGAATATTTTAAAATACTTGGTTTCCTCTGGTTCTTCTCCTGTGACCGTTTTTATCCTGTCCCTGACACGTCTGGCTTTCCGGCTGGATGATAAGGAAGCTTAGCTGTTCTCCTAAATTCAGGTCCCAGAAATGTTTTCTAAATTGTTATCCTGAAACAGGAGTTGCTGTATATGTTCTCAAACCCTTTCCTGTTTAACCCTCAAATTTTCGAGAAGGACCAGTTCAGTTTTGAGTGAAGACGTTGAAATGCTGAGTAGCTTAATTTCTTTGTGTTCATCTGACTGTGATAACAATAAGGTGCTTGGTTTGGGGGTGTGCTGGCAGGAGGAGAAGGGGACAACAGAGAATGAGACGGTTGGATGGTATCACCAACTTGATGGACATGAGTTTCAGCGAGTTCTGGGAGTTGGTGGTGGACAGGGAGGCCTGGTGTGCTGCAGTCCGTGGGGTCACAAAGAGTTGGGTGTGACTGAGCGACTGAACTGAACTGATACTTACCGGTGATCATTTGTCCTGTCTTGGAATCCCTAAAACTTCAACAGGTGACTATTTTGGTGATGTTCAGTATTGGGTCACGTAAGTGCTTTTACTACAAGTGATTTTCCAAACGTAATCTCAACTTATTATGAGAATTGACGGCCACAACATCATCCCTCACTTTATGTGTGATCATCCTAGGGCGTGAGGAAGTTTCAGACCGTCCCTGAAGTGAAGATCTGATGTTGAGACTGTTTCCCGCTTCTCGACAGCACGGATTCTTACTGGCTTTTTCCCCTCCGTGGTTTTAAATGCTGTATTAGTATTACTGTTGCTCAGTTGCTAAGTCATAGCCTCTCCAACTCTTTGCGACCCTGTGGACTGCAGCACGCCAGGCTTCCTTGTCCTTTACTATCCCCCAGAGTTCACTCAAACTCATGTCCATTGAGTCAGTGATGGCATCCAACCATCTCATCCTCTGTCATCCCCTTCTCCTCCTGCCCTCAATCTTTCCCTGCATCAGGGTATCTTCCAATAAGTTGACTCTTCTCATTCAGGTGGCCAAAGTATTGGAGCTTCAGCTTCAGCATCAGTCCTTATAATGAATATTTAGGACTGATGTCCTTTAGAATGGACTAGTTGGATCTCCTTGCAGTCCAAGGGACTCTCAAGAGTCTTCTCCAGCACCATAATTCAAAAGCATCCATTCTTCGGCGCTCAGCTTTCTTCACAGTCCAACTCTCACATCCATCCATGACCACGGGAAAAACCACAGCCTTGACCAGACGGGCCTTGGCTGGCGAAGTGGTGTCTCTGCTTCTCCGGCCGCGCTGTCATACTCGGGCCCAGCAGGTCCTCCTGAGGGTGTCCTCCTGCCTTGGCCTGGGCCTTGGCTGGGTTTCATCTACTCTCATCAGCTTTCTGTCTTGTTTCCCCCACGAAGGATGAGGGTTGCCGGTTTCCCGATGCATCAGTGGGAGGATATTTGCTCAGTGTTTTGCAGCGGGAACCTGAGCGAGCTGGACCTGAGTAACAGCAAGCTTAGCACTGCCTCCATGACGAGACTCTGTCTCAAGCTGGGAAACCCACGGTGCAGACTTCAGAAACTGATGTAAGTGTGAGATGCTCACGATTTAAGAATGCAACTGGAGAATAACCCAACTTATTTTATCTTTTGATGACGGTCATAAGTATCTATCGGCCAGAAAGTGAGCTGGGCGCTTACGAGAATAAAATTGAGGGACTTAAAGTCATGAAGTTCCTACTTAGGCAGAGTCGACTGAAGTTCTTTAAAAAATGACCATCTGATGGAGTAAGAAGTGGCAACCTGGTCAGAGACCTGACCTTTCTAGAGCAAATCCCTTCAGAGCCATTAACGGCTCAGTTACTGTCATGAATCATGGCTCTAGAATTAGTATGTGGCATTCCCTTGCACGTGGCACCCTGTATTTCTACTTGGTTTATTTGAGTCTGACCTTTTCGTAGGTTTTTTTTTAATTTTGCAGCATTGTGTTGGCTTCTGCCAGACAACAAGGCGGATCAGCCGTAATCACACGTCCATCCACCTCCTGCCTCCCCCCTCCCTCCCCCTTTGAGGAACAGCAGCCTGTCACCCCCCCAACCTTATGTCAATCGCATGTATGCACTGGAGCTCCTCTTCATCTGCCCCCCCCTCCCTCCCCTCTGCGTCCACAATTCTCTGCCTGCATCTCCACCGCTGCCTGCAAATAGGCTCACCCGTACCATCTTTCTAGATTCTGTATACATGCGCTGACATGCAGTGTTTGTTTTTCTCTTTCTGACTTTGTATAACAGGCTCTAGGTTCATCCACGTCACTAGAATTGACTCAAATGCATTGTTTGTGACGGCTGAGTGCTATCCGTTGTCTATACGGACCACACCTTCCTTATCCATTCATCTGTCGCGGGACATCTAGGTTGCTCCCGTGTCCCGGCCATTGTAAACAGTGCTGCGGTGAACACTGGGGACCCGACTCTATAATAATTTAGCTCTAGGGCACCCGGGCGTCAGGAGTTCTGGCGCACGGGCTTAGTGGCCCTGCAGAGTGTGGGATCCTCCTGAATCGGGGATCGAACCTGTGTCCCCTATAGTGGCGGGCAGATTCTTAACCTCTGGACCACCAGGGAAGTCCCAGAACAGTTACTTCTTGCCTTCATGGAGCTTCGTTATGACAGAGAAACAAAGTTTTTTTTTTATTTTAAAGATTTTTTTTGTGTGGACCATTTTTAAAGTCTTTATTGAATTTGTCACAGTACTGCTTCTGTTTTTTTTTTATTTTTTCACTGGAAGGCCTGTGGGATCTTAGTGCTCCAGCCAGGGATTGAACCCATACCCCTTGCACTGAGAGGCAGAATCTTAAACACTGGGCCACCAGGGAGGTCCCTGGGGAAACAGACTTCAGTGTTATGAGATGGTGACTTTGCCCAAAGAAGGAAACCAGTTCAGCAACTCCGGGCGTGAGGAGGATGTTTTGTGTTTTTAAATGGGGGAGCCCCACCCCCATCTTCCCTTGTTGTTCAGAGTTCAGAGTCTTCTGACTCTGTGCGACCCTATGCACTGTAGCCCACCAGGCTCCTCTGTCCATGAGATTCTCCAGGCAAGAATTCTGGAGTGGGGTGCCATTTCCTCCTCCAGGGGATCTTCCCGACCCAGGGATCGAACCCGCATCTCCTGCATTGGCAGGTGGGTTCTTTACCACTGACCCACCTGGGAGGCCCATATACACCCAAAAGTATATAAAGCAGACAGCCGGTGGGAAGCTGCTGTATAGCATAGGGAGCTCAGCTGTGCGATGACCTAGGGGGTGGGATGGGTGGGAGGTGGGAGGAGGGTTCAGAGGGAGGGGGCCTGTGTATGCCCGTGGCTGGTTCATGTTGATGTGTGGCAGAGACCACAACACTGTAAAACAATTGTCCTCCAGTTAGAAATAAAAATCGAATACAGTTCAGCACCGCGACTCCCCTCGGTGTCTGGGTTCCTCTTGCATCACATCCCTCGTCCTAGCACTTGGGCGTGTGTGCAGTGTTGGAAAGATGAGCCGCAGGAGCGTCTCCTCTCCAGCGCTCCGTCCCTGCATCTCTCCGCAGCTGTAAGTCCGTGTTCCCTGTGGAGGGTCTGAGGAAGCTGGGCATTCTGCTTTGCGGTAACCGGCACCTGACCCACCTGGACCTGAGCTCCAACAGCCTGGGCGCCACTGTGTGCACGGGCGTGTTCAGAATGCTGAGGCACTCGACCTGCAGCCTCAAGTATCTGTGGTGAGTTGCTTCGTTCCAGGCCTGTCCCCAGCTTCACGCGTGGCTTTGAGGACTCACTGGGAGGGCTGGAGTCAGCGTTGCAGGAAAAGGATGCGAAAGGTAGCAAAGGGGGAGAATGCATGGGGGTGGAGCACACATGCTAAGTCGCTTCGGTTGTGTCCGATTCTTTCTGACCCCATGGACTGCAGCCCGCCAGGCTCCTCTGTCCCTGAAGATTCTCCAGGCAAGAATACTGGAGTGGGTTGCCATTTCCTCCTCCAGGGCATCTTCCCGACCCAAGGATCAAACCCCAGTCTCCTGCGTTGGCAGGCGGGTTCTTTACTGTCTGAGCTGCCAGGGAAGTCCTGGGTCTCTCCAATAGGTTGGAGTCCTGTGGCCTGAGCGCTGAGGTTTGCCATCAGCTCTTCACAGAACTCAGCAGGAACTCGAGTCTGAGCTTCCTCAGCCTGGCGGACAACGACCTCTCCCACGTTGAGCTGGAGAGACTGCGGGAGCCCTCGGGGACGGCCGTCTGTGCCCTGAAGGGGCTCTCGTAAGTTGCCCTGCTTCCGCAGAAAGCCCTTCCTTGCAGGATCGCAGGGCAGAGAGGGGGCGTTGGTGGGGCTGCGTCTGGGGTGCCTTTGGGACCCCCGTGTTGTGTCTCCCTCCTCCCGACATTGATCTCGTCACCCTCATGCCTCCCACCTCTCCCCTCGGCCCCTACTCGGTGCCTCTCCCCTCTCCTCCCCTTGGGGCCTGTCTCTGCCACCCCTCCCCTCCCCTTCCCTCCCCTCCTCTCCTCTCCCCTCAGGCTGTCTAGGCCGCCCCTCCCCTCCCCTCCTCTCCCCTCCCCTCCTCTCCTCTCCTCTCCCCTCAGGCCGTCTAGGCTGCCCCTCCCCTCCCCTCCTCTCCCCTCCCCTCCTCTCCCCTCAGGCTGTCTAGGCCGCCCCTCCCCTCCCCTCCCCTCCCTTCTCCTCTCCTCTCTGGCTGTCTCAGCCAGCTCCCCTCCCCTCCCCTCCCCTCCGCTCCCCTCCCCTCCTCTCCGCTCCCCTCCCCTCCTCTCCCCTCAGGCCGTCTAGGCCGCCCCTCCCCTCCCCTCCCCTCCCCTCCTCTCCTCTCCTCTCCGGCTGTCTCAGCCAGCTCCGCTCTCACCGTGTCTTGGCTGTCTTGACCATCGCTGCTTTTGACTGTCTTGTCTCACTTCCTCAGGCCTCTGCCAGCCTCCTCTAATCAGGCTGGTTTTCACCCAGGGGCGATTTTGTCCTGCCGGGGACATGAGTCAGTGTCTGGACACGTGCTTGGTTTTCACATGTGGGGAGGGGAGTTTGCTGTTGGCATCTAGTGGGTCAGGACCGGCTGTGATCAGACCCTCCAGAGACCTGGAGCGCGCGTGCTCAGTCACATCCATCCCTTGGTCACTCTTAGCGACCTCTGTCCGTGGGATTCTCCAGGCGAGAACACTGGAGTGGGTTGGCCATTTCCTCCTCCAGGGGATCTTCCCGACCCAGGGATTGAACCCGGGTCTCCTGCAATTGGCAGGTGGATTCTTCACCACTGAGCCACACGGGAGGCCCCATGGAGACTTGCAGGGGCCCCCAGTCAAGAATGATCTGGCCCAAAGGTCAGCAGGACTGAGATGGAGAGATCTTTTTTTAAAAACGTTTTATTCTGTGTTGGGGTACAGCTGATTAACAGACAATGTTGTGTTAGTTTCAGGTGAACAGCAAAGAGTCTCAGCCAAACATATATATGTGTCCATTCTCCCCCACACTCCCCTCCCTTCCGGGCTGCCACTTGGAGCAGAGTTCCCTGTGCTCACAGCAGGTCCTTTTCGGCTCTCCGTGTTAAATACAGCCACGTGTGCGTGTCCATCCCACACTCCCTAACAATCCCTTCCCCATCCTCCCCCGCCGCCCCCCAGTAAGTTCTTTCTCTGAGTCTGTGAGTTCCCTTTTAAATTAAAAATTTTTTTGATACATATTTTATCTTTTTTATTGTTTAAATTATGAAAATATGATAAACAGGAGGTTTGGAAAACACAGAACAAAGTTACATGTAGTTCCATTATATATTACAGTTGTTTAGGTAGATAAATGAGGATTTTTAGTTGGAGTTTCAGCTTCAGACTCTCAGGAATTAGAGTGAACGCACAGAGAAACAGAAGGATGCAGCAGACCTGAAAAGCACCAGGAACCAATTCGACATGATTAAGATTTACTCGGTTTTGTGAGCCTCCTTCGGTTCCGTAAGGTCGTTTGTGCCGTGTTTCCGATTTCACGTGCGAGGAATGTCGTTCGGTAGAGAAGTTGTACCTCTGCCCCCCCACTCTCCTCCTCGGGGCTTCTCTTCTTTACCTGACTGAATCTTTGCACGGCCTTGGGCCCCAGGACGGAGAGTTGGGGAGCAGAAAGGGAGCCGGGTGTGGCGGGGCTCACCAGGCGTTTCCCCGCTGCAGGCTGGAGAAGGGGAACCTGTCGGTGGCCGCCTGTGAGGACCTGGCCTCGCTTCTCACCAGCACCCCCGGCCTGACTCGACTGTGCCTGGGACTGAACCCGCTCGGAGACGAGGGCACGCGGCTGCTGTGCGGCGCCCTGACTCGGCCCGAGTGCGTCCTGCAGAGACTGGAGTGAGTCCCTCCTGGCTCGGTGTCCAGGGGGTGGGGGACCCTCCATGGGGCGGCCCCTGTGGGGGCAGCAGCTCTATCCGGGGACCCTTTGCATCCTTGGGCTTCCTGGGTGGCGCTGGTGGTGAAGAACCTGCCTGCCCATGCAGGAGCCCTGGGTTCCATCCCTGGGTCGGGAAGATGCCCTGGAGGAGGAAACGGCAACGCACCCCAGTGTTCTTGCTGGGGAATCCCACGGACAGAGGGGCCTGGTGGGCCACAGTCCCTGGGGTCATAAAGAGTCGGACATGGCTGAAGTGACTGAGCACATTTGTATAAAGCTCAAAAAAGCAAAACAAAAGATGCTTTTAGCTTTTTAACCCGGTCGTGAGTGACGGGCACATGCTTGGTGTGCTGGATGCGTCAGCCTGGGGTGAGAGAGGGTCACGGGCGGGTACAGGCGTGTGGACAGGACTCAGGGAGGCCCGGGGGGCGGAGGGCGGGCCTCGCCCGAGCTGCTGTCCTGAGCGCCCGTCTCTGCGCTGCTGGCGGCACAGGCTCTGGTGCTGCCGGCTCGGCGCGCCCAGCTGTAGGCATCTGTCGGACGCCCTCCTCCGGAGCCGGAGCCTGGCGCACCTGAACCTGAGGAGGAACCACCTGGGAGACAGCGGAGTGAAGCTTCTGTGCACAGCCCTGGGCCGTGTGGACTGCGCCCTGCAGAGCCTGAAGTGAGTCAGAGGCCAAGCAGCTGGGGTCTGAATCCAGGCCCGGAGGCCAGGCCCCGGCGGGCTCTTGGTTTTGTTGGAGGTGGGAATGTGTGGGTGGGGGCTGGTGGTAGCGTTTGTTCAGTCGCTCAGTTGTGTCTGACTCTTTGCGACCCCATGAACCGCAGCATGCCAGGCCTCCCTGTCCATCACCAACTCCTGGAGTCCACCCAAACCCATGTCCAGCGAGTCGGCAATGCCATCCCACCATCTCCTCCTCTGTCGTCCCCTTCTCCTGCCCTCAATCTTTCCCAGCATCAGAGTCTTTTCAAATGAGTCAGCTCTTCCCATCAGGTGGCCAAAGTATTGGACCTTCAGCTTCAGCATCAGTCCTTCCAGTGAACACCCAGGACTGATCTCCTTTAGGATGGAATTCTCTTTGATAGCAAAAAAAAAGAAAAAGAGTCTGGGTGCTCTGGGGGTTAGTGCTGCAGGGAGAAGTCCTGAACACGGACGAGCCCACTGATGGCCTGCGGGCGGGCGGGGAGAGGGCCGCGTGGCTGTTCCTTCTACTTTCTTCCATTCACGGGTCCGTGGGGCGCCCAGGGGTTCAGACCCCCTAACCAGCAGCCCCCTCTTTCTGGGGCTCGGGAGAAGCCTGGTTTTGACATCGCTCTCTTCCTTAGCAGACGGGCTGGAGCACGCAGACAGGAAGGGTTCAAGGGCTGCTTTTCCCTCGTGTGTATTTTCCCTTTTTTCACCTTGCAGCTTGTCACACTGTTCTCTCACGGTGGCGGGCTGCTGTGAGCTTGCTCACGCCCTCAAGCGCAACGGTCACCTGAAGATTCTGGACGTCGGGAACAATGACGTTCAGGACGCGGGGGTGAAGGAGCTGTGCAGCGTCCTGAAAAGTCCGAGTTGTGTGTTGCAGACACTTGGGTGAGTCAGTGCTTTTTCTTTCATTTTTTTTTTTTTGGTTACCTTTTCTTCTGGTAAAACATTGAATTTACGGAAAAGGTGCAAAAGGGGTCCAAAGAATCGCCATTAACCTTTGAATGAGAGTCAGTGGTAGTTTGTGTTCCGCCTGAGAGATTTATTCTCTAGTCTCTCTCCTCTCCCATCTCTCTGTGTCTATAACATCTGCCATCTGTGCATCCGTCTGTCACCTATGGATTTATGTGTCGGCCTCGGTCACTTTTGCCTTTGTATTGCTAGTAGCTAGCTAGTGTTCTTAGATTTTTGCATTTGAAATTTAGAAATGAGATGGAAAAAGCGTCATAAGGGAGGGTCCTGTTACTTTTGTCCTTTTGAGGGCCTTATACATGAGCACATCCGCTTTATACTAAAATTATTTCTTCCATATTCAGTTCAGTTCAGTCGCTCAGTCGTGTCCGACTCTGAGACCCCATGAACCACAGCACGCCAGGCCTCCCTGTCCATCACCAACGCCCGGAGTTCACTCAAACTCATGTCCATCGAGTCGGTGATGCCATCCAGCCATCTCATTCTTTGTCGTCCCCGTCTCCTCCCACCCCCAATCCCTTCCAGCATCAGACTCTTCTCCAGTGAGTCAACTTGTCGCATGAGGTGGCCAAAGTATTGGAGTTTCAGCTTCAGCATCAGTCCTTCCAATGAACACCCAGGATTGATCTCCTTTAGAATGGACTGGTTGGATCTCCTTGCAGTCCAAGGGGCTCTCAAGAGTCTTCTCCAACACCACAGTTCAGAAGCATCAATTCTTCGGCGATCAGCTTTCTTCACAGTCCAACGCTCACATCCATACATGACCACGGGAAAAACCATAGCCTTGACTAGACGGACCTTGGTTGGCAAAGTAATGTCTCTGCTTTTTAATATGCCATCTAGGTTGGTCATAACTTTCCTTCCAAGGAGTTAGCGTCTTTTAATTTCAGGCTGCAGTCAGCATCTGCAGTGATTTTGGAGCCCCCAAAAAATAAAGTCTGACACTGTTTCCACTGTTTTTCCATCTATTTCCCATGAAGTGATGGGACCAGATCTCATGATCTTAGTTTTCTGAATGTTGAGCTTCAAGCCAACCTTTTCACTCTCCTCTTTCACTTTCATCAAGAGGCTTTTTAGTTCCTCTTCACTTTCTTCCATATTAAGGCAGGCTAAACTTCAGTTTCCTCATCGGTCAGGTGGGGTTGAAGATATCCCCTGCCTCTTACAGGATTGGTGTATGGATTGAGTGTTACCTGTCAGCACTTGGAAAGTGTCTGGTGTGTGTTAGCAAGTCTGTTTCGGCAGCACCTGTGCTGTGTGCATGTCTTCAGGCGTGTCCAGCTCTTCACGACCCCACAGACTGTAGCCCGCCAGGCTCCTCTGTCCATGGGGTTCTCCAGGCAAGAGTACTGGAGGGGGTTGCCATTCCCTCCTCCAGGGGATCTTCCCCACCCAGGGATTGAACCCGCGTCTCTTGTGTCTCCCTCATTGGCAGGCGGATTCTTTACCACTGAGCCGCCTGGGAAGCCCTTCAGTAGTGTGTTTCCCCCTAAATCCTGAGTCCCTTTTGTCTCTAACTCCTGCATCTTGGAGGACCATCTTTCACGCTTCTGTCCCACCACCCCTAGGCTGGAGAAATGCAGTCTGACGGCCGCTTGCTGCCGGCCTCTGTCCTCTGTTCTCGGAAGCAGTAAAAGCCTGGAGAACCTGAACCTTTTAGGAAACGACCTGGGGCCGGACGGAGTCAACAGGCTGTGGACGCCCTTGAGAAAGTCGACGTGCAAGCTGCGGAAACTCGGGTAATCCCCCGACTCCTACACAGGGAAGCAGCTGTCGGGGTGGGGATGAATGGGATGAGGTCCTAAAGTGAGCCTACAGTCCAGTTTCCCAGGGTGTTCAGTTTCCCGGGGCGGTTCTGCCAGCAGAACTTCCGGTGACATATATGGGGTCTGTATCCACGTTGTCCAGTAGAGGAGCCACTAGCCACGCACAGGTACTGGACACTTGAAATGTGGTGCCTGTGATGGGCAAGCTGACTTTTTAATCTTTAGGCTGAATTAACCAGCCACGGGTGGCTGGTGGTCCCCAGACTGGATGGCGCGGTCCTACGCACTTGGTGTTTCGGGGAGTGAGCCCCCTACTTTTCTCATTCTGGCGCTGACCGTGTGTTGCTCAGACAATCACTCAGCGACTTCCTTCCCAGAGCTGACCTTGGGCCGAGCAGGAGGGCGTGGTAGTTGGTGTGACATGGTCGTGGGCCTTCTCATCGTGGTGTGTGTTTGTCTTTGGGAGATAACAAATCCAAGACCCGTGACAGCAGGGTTCAGTTCAGTTGCTCAGTTGTGTCTGACTCTCTGCGACCCCATGAATCACAGCACGCCAGGCCCAGGGTTAGCTGCCGTGAGTGCTGGGAGGGATGCTTCAGGTTGTGGTGGAGAGCAGGGTGACCTGGGTGGTGAGGGAAGGCATGTCTGGGAGCTCCCGGCGAGGCTGGAGAGAGGAGCTGTGTGTCCAGCGGGTAAGATGGACAGTGAGGGCGGTGTGTGCCCCGAGGAAGTCGGAGGAATGTGTGCGGAGCCCTGAGGTTGGACCGAGCTCTGCGTGACCCTTGGGGGCATTGCAAGAAGAGCATTTTATTTATATTTATAAAATATAAATTAAAGCATTTATATTTTTAAACTTTTCATTTTGTGTTGGAGGATAGCCGATGAACAATGTTGAGATAGTTTCAGGTGAACAGCGAAGGGACTCAGCCACCCATAAATATATCCATTGTCCCCCAAACTCCCCTCCCATTCAGCCTGCCACATGACACTGAGCAGAGTTCCCTGTGTCTGCAGTAGGGCCTCGTTATCCATTTTAAATACAGCCGTGTGTGCATGTCCATCCCAAAGTCTCTATTTTTTTTGCCACTGGCAACCATTAAGTTCGTTTGAAAGAAGAACATTTAATTAGAATACTTCCCACCTTGTCTCATATCCTGGAGATGAGGTCAGAAAGATAAGCTGTGGTTTTACTCATTTATTTTTTTGAGAAAGACCTTAAACTAAGCACGTTTTAGCAGGAATCCTCTTCAATACCAGGGAACCTTGCCCACTTTGAGAAGCTGGTCAGAATCTGTACCCTGAGGATTTCGTATCATCAACTTCATAACTAAGACACACACTCAGTTTAGTTCAGTCGCTCAGTCATGTCCGACTCTTTGCGATCCCATGAATCACAGCCTGGACACACATTAAAAGTTTTTATTGGGGTCTAGTTGCTTTACAGTGCTGTTGGTTTCTGCTGTGCGGCAAAGTGTGTCCGCCGTCTGTATACCTCCATCCCCTCTGTTTGGCATTTCTTCCCATTCAGGTCGCCGGAGTGTTGAGTAGAGTTCCCTGGGCTGTACAGCAGGTTCTCGTTATTCACCGATTTTACACGCAGTATCAGTGGTGAATCCGTGTCAGTTCCAGTCTCCCAAGTCTTCCCACGCCCACCACCCCCCTTATGTTTGTTTTCAAGGTCTGTGTCTCTACTTCTGCTTTGTAAGTAAGATAGTATATGCCAGTATTTTTCGGATGCCGCGTATATACATTAATATACGGCATTTGTTTTCCCCTGACTTCACTCTGTTTGACAGTCTCTAGGTCCAACCTCGACTCTGCAGATGCTACGTCATACATCTTAAAAAATGGCGATGTGGCTGATTTATAACTGTGCTGCTTTCAGGTGTAACGCAGAGTGACTCACTTATGCATTCTGTCTGGTATATCTGTTCTTTTCTATTCACGTTCCCTTCCCTTGTAGGTTACTACAAAATGTTGAGTCTAGTTTTCTATGCTGTGTAGGCCCCTTGTGGTTGTGCTTTTCTAGGGAATGCCCTGTCTTATGTTTGTTTCAGCATCTTTCCTGGGATTTCCCGTCTCTTTCCTTTGTGCTTTTCTGTGGAAAGGAGCCCTAGTCCCTTGGGATCTGTGCATGAAGCTGGAGGTAGAGAGAGACCCATGGGATGGTAAACAAAAGTTAGCCGCCCATCTTCACATCCCACCCTGTCTCCATCTGCTCTCCTCCTGCCTCTACTTTTGCAGGCTCGAGAAAGACTTGTGCTCTGTAGTGAGCGCCGAGTTGGAGAAACTACACGAGAAGGGGTGCTTTTTGAGAGTCAAGTCTCGGTGGGACTTTAATGATCCTGAAGAGAGATGGTGGTGGTGACCCAGCGAGGAGACACCACAGGTTTACCATGGCCCGTCCTGGGAGAACAGCCTCCCGGCCGCGAGCGAGGTCAGGAATTTCCGTTCACGGGGACGAATGAGCCGTTGCCTCCAGGATGCCTCTTCCATCTGTGACAGCCAGCATGACAAAAGCTCAGTCTCCAGACTCCCAACCCGAGTCTGTATTTGGCCCAAGATCCTACACAGGCTCGCCTGTGAGTTTTTTTTTTTTTCCCCTCATTGGTGTAATAATTTAAATTCTTGGGGCCATTAAGAGGATTAAATAAAGCAAAGGATATAAAAAATGTCTTGAGGAAATCGAAAACTTCCTTTCTCATGGACTGAGAGGTGTGATAGGTGTAGTTATAATTCCGTAATTATAATACTGTGATGAAATTAGCCTGATGGACACCTTGACTGATTCTTTTTTTGTTTTATAAATTGTATTTATTTTTTAACACTTTTATTTTGTATTGGAGTATAGCTGATTAACAATGTTGTGATAATTTCAGGTGGACAGCAAGGGGACTCAGCCATACATACACATGTATCCGTTCTCCCCCAAACTCCCCTCCCATCCAGGCTGCCGCATAACCCGAGCAGAGTTCCCTGTGTTGACAGTAGGCCCTTGTTGGTTCTGCATTTTAAATACAGCTGTGTGTGCATGTCCGTCCCACTCTCCTGGGGGAGGCGGGGTGGACTGGTTCTTAATATGCAAACAGACCCAGTTCCAGCCTTTGCTTCTTGTTGTGAAAGATCACAGGCTGTGTGTTTACATCTAAAGCGTAATCCACCAACCTGAAAATGTCAAACATGGATCCCACACAGGATATGACGTGATATCAATGGTGTCATACGTGAAAGGGATATGAAGAGTAGGAACTTACAAAATGGTCGTTTTCTCTTTTCCTAACACCCAAGATTCTTTCTTACCCTCCTTTTCAACAAGCAAAGGGCACAGCTGGAGATTTTATTTTGAACGTAATGATTTATAGCACCTTCATTTTTCTGTTGCTCAGTCGCTCAGCCGTGTCCCACTCTTTGCAGCCCCGTGGAGGACAGCACACCAGGCTTCCCTGTCCTTCACTGCCTCCCAGAGTTTGCTCAGACTCATGTCCGTTGCATCGGTCATGCTGTCTGACCTTTATAATGTGTCTGAATCCATGAAACCCTGTAGGTAGGACATCCCTCTTTTACCAATTTAAATACAAATTTGTAACAGACCACGGAGAACGTGAGTCAGATAATTGAGCTTCAGTGATCCAGCTCTACTAGTTTAAGAACCAACACGTCTTACAAGATGCAGTGGGATCTTGTGCTAAGTTGAACCCCATGACCCTTTGTCCGTGTGCCCTCTCAGTCCTTAATATTTTCTTCCTTCTGCACCTCCGTCCACCTGTTATTTGCAGATGAAACCCGTGGTAGAGACATTGGGGAGAATATATGAACTGAGGGAGAAAATAGTGTCAAGGTTGTGTGTCCAGTCGCTTCAGGTGTGTCCAGCTCTGCAATTCTATGGGCTGTAGCCCACCAGGCGACTCTGTCCACAGAATTCTCCAGGCAGGAATGCTGGAGTGGATTGCTGTACCCTCCTCTGGGGGATCTTCCCAACCCAGGGCTGAATCCATATCTCTTACATCTCCAGCATGGGCAGGCAGGTTCTTCACCACTGCTGCCACCTGGGCAGTGCCAAGGTAGATACCTTAAAAAAAATCAAAGGTTTAGATCACTTTGGGTTACTAGTAATTAGAATCAGAATATGTTTCTGTTTATTAAAAATTTTATTTTAGGGACTTCCCTGGTGTTCCAGTGGCTCAGACTCTGAGTTCCCAGTGCAGGGAACTAGATCCCGCATCCCACAACCACGATGGAAGATCCCATGAGCCACAACTAAGGCCTGGCACTGCCAGATAAATAAGTACTTTTTTAAAAATTTATTTTATTATAGTTGATTTACAATGTTCATTTTTACTGTACACCCTAGTTATGCAGTTATATGTGTATATACATTCTCTCTCATATTCTTTTCCGTCATGATTTATCACAGGATACTGAATATATTTCCTGCTGCTCTTCAGTAGGACCTTGTAGTTTATCGACTCTATATACAATAGTTTGCATCTGGTAATCCAAAACTCCAAGTCCATCCCCCCCCATAGCCCCACCCTTTGGCAGACACAAGTCTGTTCTCTGTGAGCCTGTTTCTATCTCAGATAAGTTCCTCTGTGTCGTATTTTAGATTCCACGTGTAAGTATTGTCATATGATATTTAACTCTCTGCATCTGACTTTCTTCTCTTAATGTGATGACCTCTGCATCCATTCATGTCATTGCAGATGACATTACTTCTTTTTCATGACCGAGTAGTATTCCGTGTGTGCGTGTGTGTGTGTGTGTGTGTGTGTGTGTGTGTAATCGTATCTTCTTCATCCATTCATCTGTTGATGGACATTAAGGTTGCTTCCACGTCTTGGCTATTGTAAACAGTGCTGCTGTGAATATAGGGATGCATGCATCTTTTCTGAGCGTAGTTTTGTGTGGATGTTTGCCCAGGAGTTGGATTGCTGGACCGTAGGGGAACTCTAGTTTTTAAGAGCCTCCACACTGGTTTCCATAGTAGCTGGGCCGATCTGCGTCTGCCCGGCAGTGTAGGAGGGCTCCTTTTCCACGCCCTCCCCAGCTTTGTTGCAGACTTTCTAGTGGTCGTCATTCTGGTAAAAGTCTGGTGGCACTTCACTGTAGCTTCGATTTGCATTTCTCTAATTGTTGGTGATGATGAGCATATTTCCGTGTGCCTGCTGGCCATCTTGGTGTCTTCTTTCGGAGAAATGTTTCTTTAGCTCTTCTACCACTTTTGGATTGGGTGTTTTGTTACTGAGTTGTATGAGCTAATTGTGTACTTTAGAAATCAAGTCCTTATCAGTCCTGTCATTTGCAAATATTTTCTCCCAGTCTGTAGCTTGTATTTTTGTTTATGGTTTTCTTTGCTGTGCAAAAGCCTGTAAGTTTGATGCGGTCCCATTTGTTTATTTCTGCTCTTTTTTCTATCGTCTTGGGAGACTGACCTAAGAGACCATTGGTACGATTTATGTTAGTGTTTTGTCTCTGTTCTCTTCTAAGCATTTATGGTGTCTTAGCTCTGTAAGTCTTTAAGCCGTCTTGAGTTTATTATGGAGTATGGTGTGAGAGGATGTTCTAACTTCATCGACTTACACGTGGCTGTCTAGCTTTCCCATCACCACTTGCTGAAGCACCTGTCTTTTCTCCACTGTATAGTCTTGCTTGCTTTGTTGGAGGGTAACTGGCCTGGGTGTGTGGGTTTATTTCTGGGTCTATCCTGTTCCATTGATCCATATTCTGCTTTTGTACCGGTGCCACACTGTTTTGATGACTGTAGCTTTGTATATTGTCTAATGTCTGGGAGAGTTGGAACCTGTTATTTCTAATAATCTGGACTTGGGGAATCAATAGCAGGCTTACCTACCTGGAAAAGGAGTGGTGATTCGGGAAAGGAAGTGATGGGATCAAAGGGATTTGCCTGACCCTTTACTGAAGACTCAAAATCTGGTCCCATGCCATAGTCTGCTTGATGCTTTAAACTTCAGGCTCTCTTGAACCGTGAAACAGAAGCCCTGTGTCCTGAGAGCAGTGGGTTGGGAGGAAGGAGAAGTCCAAGAGCAGGAAAGTGATTTGCTTGATGGACACAGTGATTGATTCAACATCAGTGTTGCTAAACTTGGATGTTTAAAGCCGGATTTCTTGGCATGAGTAGAGCATCAAGAGGGAAATACCCATTTGGAGGTTTACTGATGAAGACAAATGCATCTTCTGTCCAGCTGGTTATTTCTTCTTTTATTGAGTCTTACGTATTCATTGATGGCTGTTCTCGTTCAGTCGTGTCCAACTCTTTGTGACCCCATGGACTGCAGCACGCCAGGCTTCCCTTTACGGCTGTTTACTCGGTCATCCTTCACTATCTCCCGGAGCTTGCTCAAACTCATGTCCATGGGGTCGGCGATGCCATCCAACCATCTCATCCTCTGTCATCCCCTTCTCCTCAGGCCCTCAATCTTTCCCAGCATCAGGCTCTTTTCCAATGAGTCAGTTCTTTGCATCAGGTGGCCAAAGTATTGGAGTTTCAGCTTCAGCATCAGTCCTTCCATTGAATATTCAGGACTGATTTCCTTTAGGATGGACTGGTTGGATCTCCTTGCACTCCAAAGGTCTCTCAAGAGTCTTCTCCAAAACCACAGTTCAAAAGCATCAATTCTTCAGCGCTCAGCTTTATTTATAGTCCAACTCTCACATCCATACACGACTACTGGAAGAACCATAGCTTTGACTAGATGGATCTTTGTTGGCAAAGTAATGTCTCTGCTTTTTAATATGCTGTCTAGGTTGGTCATAGCTTTTCTTCCAAGAAGCAAGTGTGTTATAATTTCATGGCTGTAGTCACCATCTGCAGTGATTTTGGAGACCCCCCAAATAAAGTCTGTCACTGTTTCCTTTGTTTCCCCAACTATTTGCCAAGATTCAGGAGCAGAACCTGGGCGTTCTAGGACCCCTAAGGAGCAGTAGGAAGGGGGAAACGGTGGGAAAACATGAAGCCAAGACGTGTGAGACCCGCACCAACCACAGGTGAAAATCATCAAGGGCCCTGATATAAAAAGTGAAAACAGAATTCAGCAGGTGGAAGATGACGGAGGTGGCCACCAGCATCAGGACGGTGCGGGCGGCTCTGGTCTCCGGGGGCATCTGTGGTGCCCAGTGGGGCTGTGAATATGCTGCATTCTCTGGCGGTGTCTGAGCAGGAGAAGCACCATGGAGCCACTGGACCAGCCCATGAGGGTCAGAAACACGGCATCAGAGAAAGACCACAGGTAGACAAAGCCTGTTTTAGAAGCCAAGGGTGAGTAGAACCACTTGCCTTGGGCATCAGTATAGTTGTGCTTGTCCTGTGGACCAGAGATGCTCACAGGAATCCAGATGTTCATTAAGAGACTGAACATCCAGCAGGTGCAGCAGGAAGGACCAGTGACCCTGGGGGCCCTTCCTCTGAGCATCACCCACTTGGCTCTCCTGGGGGAGAGAGTGAAGGACTGACAGGTGCTCAGGACACAGGTGGAGCCCAGGACGGTGCTGCGAGCCGCCCTCTGTGTGTAATACACAGACTTACACCCAAGGCTGGACAGGGGCCTCCTTGACACGAAAGCTGCCATTGTGTGGGGAACCCCAGCGGAGAGCAGAGCCAAGGAGTTGGCCACGGCCATGTGGGTGACAGCTGTCTGCAGGGGTCTCTGTTTGTGGCCAAGCAAGACTGGGGAGACATTACAGAAGAAGAGGATGGCGTCAGCTCGAGCCCCGTCCCCAACCTGTAACAGAAACAGGGCTTTCAGAAACGTTGCCCCTGATTCTTTCTGGGGGGAGCGTCTTTCTGAATGTGGGTTTAGACACGCTGGTGGCTCAGACAGTAAAGAATCCGCCTGCAGTGCAGGACACACAGGTTCGATCCCTGGGTGGGGAAGGTCCCCTGGAGAGGGGACTGGCACCCCACTCCAGTATTCTGGCCTGGAGAATCCTGTGGACAGAGGAGCCTGGTGGGCTATGGTCCACGGGGTCACAAAGATTCGGACACAACCGAGCAACTAGCACTTTCGCTTTCTCACATCCTTCTGGCCACACGTGGAGAGGGCTTCAGAGCGGCCCGGCGTGAAGAGCAGGGTTTGCTCGTGCAGACATGGGATTCTTATATGACCTTGTACATGGGTCCCGGACCTTCTATTCTGGAAAGAGAGACACCGTCATACTCCACAGGAGGGACTGAACCTGCAGAAGTATACCATTGACACCTATTTCACATTTTATCATTATTACTTTGTATTTCTGTTTACTTTTACATTCTGACTCCCTGCTGCTGCTAAGTCACTTCAGTCGTGTCCGACTCTGTGTGACCCCATAGACGGAAGCCCACCAGGCTCCCCCGTCTCTGGGATTCTCCCGGCAAGAACACTGGAGTGGGTTGCCATTTCCTTCTCCAATGTGTGAATTTCCTTCTCCCTACACAGATGTAAAACCCATGAGCTTAGAAGTCATGCCTGTGTTGGTAAAAAATACATATATATGATTGACACATAATAATAATTTAAATTCAGTAAACGTGTAGTTGGTAAACAATTGAAAGGAGACAAAAATACACGGTTGTTCTTCAGTCGCTCAGTCGTGTCTGACTCTTTTTTGACCCTGTGGACTGCGGCAGGCCAGGCTTCCCTGTCCTTCACCATCTCCCGGAGTTTGCTCAAACTCACTTCCATGGAGTCAGTGCCTACACCATATTTATAATTCATTTTCATCCTCCCTACCATTATCATGCATGAAGAAAACTAAAAACGCAGACTAATATACATATTACAGGGTTATGGAACTTATTAAAATTTTCAGAGAATATAGTTCCAACTGTGGAGAATTCTAAATTATACATTGATGTGATAGTATGCAAAACACCCATCATAAAATCGGTAGCACTCTGTCTAGGCAGGTTGCTAAAAGTCCCTCAGATAATCTATTTGGTATGGAAAATAACCTTAGTTTGCAAAGAATTTTAATTATCAATAATTTTGCGGGTCTTGACTTGCTGAGAAGTCTGTCTGTGGAGAGATTTTTCTAGAGCAGTCTGCAGCTTGCCTCAGGTTGTATGTAAAAATAAACACTTCAGTCCAAACATCCAGGTGTATACCTTCAATAAGTACAATTTTTGCTTGTCAATTATGTCACCCGGAAGCTAATAAAATACTTTGGTTGTTAGACACAACACAGAGACAGATTGCTTTACATCTTCATTAGTTTTCATTTTTGTAAAAATGAGAATCCTCCTAAACTTGGAAACAAATATGATAACTAGTCTTTTTTTGTTAAGATTTTTTTTTTTATGTGGACCATTTTTAAAGTCTTTTTTGAATTAGTTACAATTGTTTCTGTCTTTATGTTTTGGTTTTTTGACCTCAAGGCATGTGGGATGCCTTAGCTCCAGGACCAGGGATGGATCCTGTACCCCCTGCATTGGAAGGCAAAGTCTTAACCCCTGGACTGCCAGGCGAGTCCCAAAAGAAAGATTTTAAGGAACAATCTAACTTTATACATCCAGGAACTAAAAGGAAAAAAAAAAAACTAAGCCCAATGCTCACCAGAAGGAAAGAATTAACAAAAATCAAAGCAGACGTAAACGAAATACAGACCAGAAAAATAAAAGCTCAGGAAAGAGAAGAGTTGGTTTTACGAAAAGGTAAACTCTCTGCCCGGTAGGAATGTGAGGGATGATTACAACATTCAAGGTCAGGCGCCTAACACATTTCCTGTCTTACTAGTGTTTCTTGTCCTAAGTCTAGCTGAATTTACTTCCCTTTGAAAAAAAAAGAAACACATTTTCCTTTTGTCACAACGATTCACACCCCCCCTTTTTCCTGGACCCGCTTCTTCCCGCTCCTTCACCTGTCTTTCTCCTTCAGAGTCCAGCCCACTTGGGTTCACTGGCTCACAGTCACCTGATCATTGCCGATGACCGTTTCTGATTCGCGCTCTCAGCCTCAAGATCGGGTGGGAGGGAGGTGGGAGAGGGGCTCAGGATGGGGGACGCATGTCCACCCATGGCTGACTCATGCCAGTGTATGGCAAAAACCACAGTGTTGTAATGAGCCTCCAATTAAAAAAAAATTATAAAAAGAAAACTTGAAAGAGAAGTTAAGATACTAGAAGAAGCAAAAGTGGGTAAGATCATTGACGTAAATACAGATGTTACCTTGGGAAAGAAGCTGAAATTCTTGCTCCATTGGAAAGAAGATGAGCTTTCTTTCTTTAACATCCCACTGTTCCTTTGCCCACCTCCCTCTAATGCTGCCGGTGAAATGCATGTCAGTCTATGAGGAGGAAGTGATTTTCCTGTTGCACACTGACACCAGAGAATTTGAATAATAAAATGTCATTTGCTAAAAAAAAAAACAAAACAAAAACCGAAATCTATGCTTTTTTTTTTTTTTGCTTTTGTTTTTACTCCACCTCTCTCTTTGGGCTTCCCTGGTGGCTCAGATGGTAAAGAATTTGCCTGCAATGCAGGAGACTCATGTTCAGTCCCAAGGTCAGGAAGATCCCCTGGAGAAGGGAATAACAACCCACTCTTCTTGCCTGGAGAATCCCATGGACAGAGAAGCCTGGCGGGCTACAGTCCATGGGGTTGCAAAGAGTCGGACGCGACTGAGCAACCAACACTTGCTCTTCCAATATGTTGAGAGTCGTACCGGGACAAGTACAGCTCACCTTGTTGACTAATAGATTCTCTGCCCATAGTGTCTGGACACTGAACATCCTGTGAGCATCCACTACTGCCATTCCACAGCATCTCCAACAACAGAGGGAGGAAATACAGGACTTATGGATTCTGATCTTTGCTTTGAATTATAATTACCTGTGACTTCCATGGCATTCCTAGAAAGCTACATTTCACTGTGGCCCCAGTCGTAACAGAGAAGAACAAGCCCACCCTCATGTTGGATCTCTTCCTTTAGCTCTGATCTTTGTGGCCTGTTGCCTGTGCTCAGCTGCACTGGTTTGAGAAGCAACGCTGCCTGCATGCGTGCCAAGTCACTCCAGCTGTTTGCGACCCCGTGGACGCTCAGAGTGAGGCAGGGCCAGCCTGCATCCTGCACAGCCTCAGCTCCAAAATCCTCTCCCGCTGGAGAGCCTGCTTTCCCGGTTCCTGCCCTGAGACCGAACACAAGGGAGCACTCACCTGCCGGCACTTGGCTTCACACTCTGTGCAGGGAAGTGTCAGTCAGGATGGGCCCCAGTTATAGGGACAGGGTCCCTGGGCCCGCTCTCCCCACAGAGGAGCCATTGTCATGTCATCTGGAGCGGAGGTGACACTGTCTGCATGGAGAGTCTGGGGCGTCTCCAGTGGGCAGGTCTTACACCCAGTGCTCGTCACCCTCACCCACGCCTGGGGACTAGTGACAACTCCTGGAAGTTATTGAGAAGGGCCATGTGAGCAGCTGAGCAGAGGGCAGGGAGAATTTTCTGTGTTCCCTGTGGGAGAACCCAAGTTTACAGTGAAAGTCATGACCGGGGGAGGGACACTCACAGTGCACCAGGGCTCCCGTCACTGTTTCCTGTTGGGCATTTTCCTTCATGTCTCACTTTTCCAGACTGTTCCAAAGTGTGTTCTCACTGATCATTAGCAGGGGATCTGGAGGCTGGGCCTTCTCCTGAGTTTAAGTTCTTCAGCCCTTTCTATTTATGGCCTCAGGTCTGTTTAATCTGGAAAACGCCCCCTTTGAAGCCAGAGTTTCCCTCCTCAGAATCCTCAGGTCTCCCTTGTGTCCACATGACTCTGTAAGGACTTTGTCATTTGTTCTAAGTCACCCATGGAGCCCACTCCTCGAGTCTGTAATTGGACCTCCAGCCCGTCCCTGTGTTCTAGTCCATGAGCCTGGTAACATGCGTTCCTAGACGTGCACACAAGGGTTAGCAAGATGAATTTATTAGGACAATATTAGAGAGACTTTAGAATTCTTTGAGCTGATGGTTGTCACGATCAGTTGCTTGTTGGAGATTTAAATTGGTGTTTGGATCCTTGAAACCTCCCTTAGGTGCACAGTAGGCCTGGGATCATTCCCCCAAGGGAACACGGAGGAGAAGGACCCATCAGGCTCCTCTGTGGAGAATCGGTGCATGGAGGCAGCAGACACGTGCACATTTCATGAACATGGGTTTTCCAGGATCACCCAGGCAGACAGAGCATCTCCTGCTCCTGTGCAGTTGTACACTCGTGGCCCCTGTCTGGGACAGTGTGCTTGATCCTTATTTTAATATGCTGAGTGTCTTCACCATGGGACGTTGCTTGACACAAACACAGAGAGATAGTTTGGACCTACTATGTGCTATCGACTAGGAAATGATACAAAAAGAATTTCTAATACCCTGGATCCTGATATTTGAAACCCACAACTCATCAGCAGACTTCTAGCTGAGCTGGTGGAAGTGTCCAGATCTGAGCCGTCCAGGGGGCCACTGAGCTCCTGACATGGGCTTACCTGGACTGAGGGGCTTGGGTGTAACACACACTCCGGATTCGCCTTCTGCAGTGAGGTGCTCCCGTGTTGGGTGCATATATATTTACAGCTGTTTCATCTTCTTTGTGGACTGATCCTCTGGGCATTATGTAGTGTCCTTCCTTGTCTCTTGTGACAGTCTTATTTTAAAGTCTATTTTGTCTTAATCAGTGTGGCTACTCTGACTTTCTCTTGATTCTCATTTGTGGGGAGTATCTTTTCCCACCCTCTCACTTGTGGTCTGTGTGTCTTTAGATCGAAAGTGAGTGTTTGGTACAGCATGTGTGTGGTATGTTTCTTTATCCATTTGGGTTGCAGCATTTCAATTCTTACACATTCTTTGAAATGGTGATACTAGTTCCAACCAGAATATAAGAGTTTGGGAACCCGTACGTAATGACTAGAGCATTCTATACAAAGAGTTGCACATTAAGACTACCTATTTTAAAAATGCAATAATAAATATGCCACATTTTCCTAAAAGAGAATATTAGAGAAAAGGAACTCAGAAAATAGCGACTAGGATAAAACAGGAAACAAAGTCCCAAGATTCTGCTCGACAGTGATGAAAACTAAACGTTTATGTGGCAAACAGGAGTGGGCACCTTCTACTATTCCTTCCTGTGACCCCATCCATCAAGTCAGTGATATTTACTGAGGGTCAAATATGGAAGGAAAATCCAGGTTCAAAGATAAAGCAACCCATTGTACAATATTGATAATTATGTGTGGCATCACAGCACATTAAAGAAATAGAAGTGAAACAAAGATACAAAAGAGTGTAGAAAATCACCTTCCCTTTCCAGGTTTCATATCATCATCATGAAATAAAGTCTCCCCACCACTCAGGGGTGATATTTATCGGGACCAATACTGGAATAAGTGCCAATCAATGTACATCAAGGTATTAGTCAAACTAATAGGGAATAAAGTGTGTGGACACACTTCAAATGCTCCCGAACAAAGGACAATTCTTTCAGAGAATTACACTGTCCAAAAGAGTAACTGACTTCCTCAGTGAATATTTCTTGAGCTGTTATTTCACGGTTTGACTTTCAGATCTCTCAAGGCAGTGCCAACATTGATTTACCTTCTAGGTTGATGGGATTTTATGTAAAAATTTGGTACTGAGTACACATGTCAGAAGGCACAGGGAATTCCCTGGTTGTCTGGTGGTTGGGACCTGGTGCTTTCATTGTTGAGGGCACGAGTTTAATCCCTGGTCAAGGACTAGATCCTGCCAACATGGTCAAAACTTAAAAAAGAAAGGAAATAATTAGTAAAGAATAGAAAAAAGGTACAAACTTTCCTTTATAAATAATAATAATTATGGAGAGGTGGTATACAAGATGTGACAACAATACTCTATTGCCTATCTGAACGTCACTAAGAGAGCAATCTTAAAAGTTGTCCCCACAAGATGAATCTTTGTAACTATATACAGATATGGTATTAACTAGACTTGTGATGTTTTGCATTCTATACAAATACCCAAAGAAGGGTACTGCCAAAGAATGCTCATACTCCTGGACAACTGCGCTCATTTCCCATGCTGGTAAGGTTATGTTCAAAATCCTTCAAGCCAGGCTTCAGCAGTATTTGAACTGAGAATTTCCAGATGGACAAGCAGGGCTTAGAAAAGGCAGAGGAACCAGAGATTAAATTGCCAACGTCCGCTGGATCACAGAAAAAGCAAGGGAATTCCAGAAAAACATCTGCTTCTGCTTTATTGACTATGCTATATCACAACAAACTGGAAAATTCTTAAAGAGATGGGAATACCAAACCACCTTACTTGCCTCCTGAGAAACCTGTATGGAGGTCAAGGTGCAACAGTTAGAGCCTTAGATGGAATAACAGACTGGTTCAAAACTGGGAAAGGAGTATGTCGAGGCTGTATGTCATCACCCTGCTTATTTATCTTATATGCAGAAAACATAATGCGAAGTGATGGGCTGGATGAGTCACAATCTGGTATCAAGACTCCTGGGAGAAATATCAATAACCTCAGATATGCAGATGGCACCACTCTAATGGCAGAAAGCGAAGAGGAACTAAAAAGTCTCTTGATGAAGGTGAAAGAGGAGAGTGAAAAAGTTGGCTTAACACTCAACATTCAAAAATGAAGACCATGGCATCTGGTCCCATCACTTCAGGGCAACTAGAAGGAGAAAAAGTAGAAGCAGCAGCAGGTTTTGTTTTCTCGGGCTCCAAAATCGCTGCAGATGGTGACTGCAGCCATGGTATTAGAAGATGCTTTCTTCATGGAAGAAAAGCTATGACAAACCTGATCAGCATATTAAAAAGCAAAGACATCACTTTGCCAACAAAGGACTGTGTAGTCAAAGCTATGGCTTTTCCAGTAGTCATGTACGCACGTGAGAGTTGGACCATACGACAGGCTGAGCACTGAAGAATTAATGCTTTCAAATTGTGGTGTTGGAGAAGACTCTTGAGAGTCCCTTGAACTGTGAGGAAATCAAACCTGTCAACCCTAAAGGAAATCAACCCTGAACATTCATTGGAAGGACTGATGCTCAAACTGAAGCTCCAGGACTTTGTCCTGATGTGAAGAGCCGACTCACTGAGGAAGACCTTGATGTGGGAAATATTGAAGGCAAAAGGAGAAGAGGGCGCAGAGGATGAGATGGTTGGTTCCCATCACCGGTTCAATGGACATGAATCTGAGCAAACTCTGGGAGACAGTGGAGGATGGGGAAGCTTGGCACGCTTCCACCGCAGTCCGTAGGGCTGCCAAGAGTCAGATACAACTTAGCGACTGAACAACATCAACACACGGATACTGTCTTATCCTATTGTACAACCAAAACCTCTGTAATGATATGTGCTAATTATACTGCCAAATAAACAGTGCTCAGTAGACAGTTATAAAATAGAGAACTTGTAGCTAATATTTAAGCTTCTTCATATTTACTATTTCAGCCATGATGCCTAAAAACCCAAGAGCAGCACCTGTGAGTTCTAGGATCCCTCAGGAGCAGCAGTAGGGGGCTAACAGTGGGGAAACAGGAAGCCAAAATGTTGGCAGTATGAAGCAACGATAGACGAAAATCTAAAAATGCAGCAACACAAAAAGCAAAAATGCAATCCAGCACGTAGAAGGTGACAAAGGTGACCACCAGCATCAGGACGGTGCGGGCGGCTCTGGTCTCCAGGGGCATCTGTGGTGTCCATTGCGGGTGTGAATATGCTGCATTCTCTGGCGGTGTCTGAGCAGGAGAAGCACCATGGAGCCACTGGACCAGCCCATGAGGCCAAGAAACACGGCATCAGAGACAGACCACAGGTACAGAAAGCATGCTTTAGGAGCTGAGGAGGAGCAGAACCACTTGCCTTGGGAATCAGTATAGTTGTGTGTGTCCTGTGGACCAGTGATTTTCAGAGGAACAAGGATGTTCATTAGGAAACTGAGCGTCCAGCAGGCGCAGCAGGAAGGACCAGTGACCCTGGGGGCCCTTCCCCTGAGCATCACCCACTCGGCTCTCCTGGGGGAGAGAGTGAAGGACTGACAGGTGCTCAGGACTCAGGTGGAGCCCAGGGCGGGGCTGCGAGCCGCCCTCTGCATGTAATACACAGACTTACACCCAAGGCTGGACAGGGGCCTCCTTGACACGAAAGCTGCCATTGTGTGGGGAACCCCAGCGGAGAAAATAATCAAAAGATTGGCCACAACCATGTGGGCGAGAATCACTTCTGTGGGTCTCGTCTTGCGGCCGAGCAAGGTCGGACAGATGCTGTGGAAGAAAAGGATGACATTGCCCAGAGCCCCAACCACCATCTGTAACAGAGAGATGGTTTCCAGAACCACCTCCCCTGGGTTTCTCAGGGCATCTCTGTGAACAGACGTGGACAGGACGTCACAGTGTCCCGGAGCGGAAAAGGGGCTGAGCTGGTGCTGACATCAGCAGTCTTCTTACACAGTCAAAGTGGAAAAGGATTCTTGCATTCTCTGTCTCCTGAGAAGAGAGACACTGTCAAGCTCCACAGGAGGGGCTCAAGCTGGAGAACACACGCCGGGTATCAGTTACAGTGTCCCACTTACTATTTCGTATTCATTTCTGCTCACTTGTATAAGCTGATGCTCCACTAGCCTGTGAGGTCCAGGAACTTGAGAACCATGTCTCTCTTGATTAATAACATGACTGACCAACGCATGCATCCGTGCACGCCAAGTTTCAGTTGCGTCCAACTCCTAGTGACCCCATAGACTGTAGTCAACCAGGCTCCTCCGTCCATGGGATTCTGCATGAAAAATACTGAAGTGGGTTGCCGTGCCCTCCCCAGGGGATCTTCCCGACCCAGGGATCGAACTCAAGTCTCTTATGTCTCCTGCATTTCAGGCGGGTGTTTTACCGAATAGCACCACCTGGGAAGCCCTGGCTGACCAATAACTGGTGTTAAATAATATGTCCTGAATAAGCGGATTACAGGTGATGAGAGAGAAAGACAGTGATACACTCTTCCCCTTCAGAATGTATGATCATTCTGACTATCATAGTAACATATTAACTTTGAGAAATGAAACAATATTACTGAGATTGTAGGAGAGTCTGACTAAATTTCATACAGTTGTCGCTGAACCAGTTGTCCACTTTGGAGAACTCTCAGCTCATCAGAGATACAAAAGAACAACACAACATCAGTCACGCAGTTCTGGCTTCTGCTCCCTCATGGAAGTCCACTTTGTCCTAACAATAATTAAAGTGCAGAATACTCTGCAGATTCTTGGATTCCTAACAGAGGCGAGAACAGAGGGGAGATCTCTGCTTCCACGATTGGAGGACGGACAGTGAATAGAGGGGACCGAGGTTATTGGAACACCTCGGACCCAGGGCAGAAAGCCCTGAACTCATAATGCACTTACGTAGTCTCCATGGGTTGCTGGAGGCTCTGCGTGGAGAAGTCTGGCAATTAGAAACTCCAGGAAGACCAAGTTATAGGGAGATCCCCACAGTTCTGATATTTCTTTGAGGAAAGATCAGTGGAAAAAAAATCAGTGGCAAAATCTCCTTGTGCTTTCAGTGGGGGTTGGAAGGGGAAAAACCATTTTGAAATATATCAGAACATGAGGTTCTTCTTAATCTGCCTTTAGGAGAGATTAGCTAACTGGAGCCTAACCAGCTGGGGTCTTCTCAGAGCCTGACTGACCTGGGAAAGGAAATACCCAGCATCCAGCCCATGTTAGCCATCATGCCCAATTGACTGGGGAGAAAAAAAGCAGAAACTCGCTGGTGAGGTTCACAGTCCAGAGGCACAGGCTCACGGAAAGACTGGGGCCTCCTCGTAGGATGCAGAATCTCCCCTCCCGTCCCCACTACATCACTGAAGCTTGACTGACAGTTCCTTTTACCCAGTACATCATGTCCAGATATCAAGAAAACTCTCCTAGGCATAGTACAAGGCAAAGAACCATTTGGAGACACAGAGCAAACTTTAGATTCAGACACGGCAGGAATGAGGGAATGATCAAACTTTCTGGACTTCATATGTTCTGTGACTAAGCACGCACAAGCCAGTGGAAGCAGCGGGAGTTAATGCGATGCTGAACCTTCGGCAGAGAATGTAACTCACCTCATCCCAGGTCAGCATAAAAGTCAGGGCTGGTCTGTGCAGGCCTCCTAAGAGAACAAGAAAGCCCTGCTAAGAGAACGCGTCGTGTGCCCAGGACCATGGTCAGAGGACTCAGGACCCTAGCCCTGCACAGAGGGACACAGCGGGGCTGGGGAGGGCGGAGCAGGCCGTGGCCAGTGCAGAACCCCTCAGCCTCTTCTCAGAGCTCACCCTGATATAAGTCCTCAACCTTAGGCAGGACTGCCACCTGGGGTCCTTCTCTGTATTCACCTGTTTTAGTATGCTTGAGGTGTTATTAAAAAAGAATGTATCACTCACTCAGTGGATTATAAACAACAGAAATTCACTGCTCACAGTCCTGGAGGCTGGATGCCCACAAACAAGGGTGCAGCAAGGACCCCTCTGTGAGAGCTCCCTTCCTGGTTCATGGCTGGTGCTTCTCACAGCGTCCTCACGTGATGGAAAAGTCTATGGCGCTCTGCAGAGCCTCTCTTAGAGCAACACTAATTCCACCTGTGAGGGCACGAAGCACCCACCTCCAAAGACGGTCATGTGTGCAGTTAGGTTTTCAAAGCATGAAATTTGCAGGGACTCAAACTTCTGACCACAGACAGCCCAAGATATATTTCAGTGCATTTCTGAGTATAAAATGCAAAGTTAACTTACAAAAGGCCAGTCATATTCTAATTTCTATTTATAAGTAAAAAAAAAAGTGTACACTGATTACTTTCCATCACTCACATCTCTTGGAAGACTTGAAAATTACCTGAATTTCACCTCACTGCAAATTATTTTCCCTTTCCATAATGCCTCAGGTTAAGGAAGGACAGTTGGGATTTTTTTCCATATTCTTGAGAAAAATATGTGGATCACACAGAACAACACAAAACCCACGCAGAATGGAGAGAGAGTATCTTTGCCAAGATTAGTGAAAACCTTCATCCAACTGAAGAGGGATTGAAAATAGGGAAAATGTGTCTGTCATTATGAAGCAGTGTGATTCTGTATATTTCTGTGTGCCCACGTGTGGGTCTGTCATCAGGGCTTATTTCATGCTTTAGGGTTTTTAAGTTCTAATGAACTCAGCACAAAAATATTCATAATATTCCTCATATATTCATACCAGCCCTAATCTATTAGGTCTGAGAATATCAACAGACTTCCTTTAAACATGGTTGAAGGACTCAGCGGCTCTGGTCATACAGGACTTGGCACAGATTCCACAGTCACCCCTCCCTCCTCCCCTCATTTTCAAGGAACCCAGGACACAAGGATTTGCAGTGAACTCATGGCTCTGGTCCCACTCAGACACACACCTCAGCACATTCCCCCCTTCCACCTGCCATCCAGGGCATGGACGGGGCAGCTCAGGACAAGGCAGGGGAGCACCTGTCCTGCCCAAGGTGCTGACAGCACGGCTCTGAGCTGCTCTCCTGGTTCCTGCCCTGAGACCAAACACAAGGGAGCACTCACCTGCCGGCACTTGGCTTCACACTCTGTGTAGGCAAATGTCAGTCAGGATGGGCCCCAGTTATAGGGACAGGGTCCCTGGGCCCGCTCTCCCCACAGAGGAGCCATTGTCATGTCATCTGGAGCGGAGGTGACACTGTCTGCATGGAGAGTCTGGGGCGTCTCCAGTGAGGGGCAGGTCTTACCCCCCGTGCTCATCACCCTCACCCACGCGTGGGGACTAGTGACAACTCCTGGCAATTACTGAGAAGGTCCACATGAGCAGCGGAGCAGAGGGCAGGGAGAGTTTTCTGAGTTCCCTGTGGGAGAACCCAAGTTTACAGTGAAAGTCATAACTGGGGGAGGGACACTCAAGCAGTGCACCAGGGCTCCCGTCACTGTTTCCTGTTGGGCATTTTCCCTCATGTCTCACTTTTCCAAACTGTACCAAAGTGTGTTCTCACTGATCATCAGCATGGGATCTGGAGGCTGGTCTTTTCCCTGAGTTTAAGTTCCACAGCCCTTTCTATTTATGGCCTCAGGTCTGTTTAATCTGGAAGATAATCTCTTTGAAGCCGGTGTTTCCCTCCTCACAGTCCTCAGGTCTCCCTCGTGTCCACGTGACTCTGTAAGGAGATTATAATTTTGTTCTAAGTCACCCATGGATCCCCCTCCTAGAGATTCTCATTGGACCTCCAGCCTGTCTCTAGGTTCTGAGACATTTGAGTTGGATAGGAGATAAAATAGACTTTGTCAAGAGACAAAGAAGAACACTACATAATGAACAAGGGACAAGCCAGCAACTGAAGAAAAAGATATAATAATTTAAAATACATGTGAACCAACATTTGTTGTTGCTCAGCTGCTCAGTAGTGTTTGACTCTCTGTGACGCTATGAACTACAGCACATCAAGGCTTCCTTGTCCTTTGATATCTCCCAGAGTTAGCTCAAGTTCATGTCCTTTGAGGTGGTGATGTCATCCAACCATCTCATCCTCTGTCGTCCCCTTCTCCTCCTGCCCTCAGTCTTCTGCAGCATCAGGGTCTTTTCCATTGAGTTGGCTCTTCCCATCAGGAGGACAAAGTATTGTACCTTCAGCTTCGGCATCAGTCCTTCTGATGAATACTCAGGGTTGATTTCCTTTAGGATGGACTGGTTTGCACTCTCTGCTGTCAGACGGACTCTCAAGAGTCCACACCACAGTTCAGGCATCAATTCTTCACAGGAGCGCCTCAAGGTATAAGTCAAATATTGATAGACATAAAAGGAGAAGTCAACAGAAACACAATCATAGGAGGGAGTTTCAACTTTCCATGTACATCAGTAACTAGATCACCCAGGCAGAAAATGAAGAAGGAAACACACACTGAAAATAACACATTAGACCTTAGTGTCTATAGTTGGTATATCTTGAGCATCCGTACAAAAGCAGCAGGATACACAATGTCTTCAACGGCACGTAGGCTGTTCTACAGGAGGTTCACAGGCTGGGTCATAAAGCAAGCCTCAGTAAAGTTAAGAAAATTGAGATGATCTCAAAAGTCTTTTCTAAGTGCAATGCTATGAGATGAGAATCAACTACAAGGAAAAATCTGAAAAAACAAACAAACAAACAAACACGTGGAGACTAAACAACATGCTACTGAAAAACCAATGGTTTGCTGAAGAAATCAAGGAGGAAATTAAAAGTCCTAGAGACAAATGAAAATGAAAGCATGATGATTCAAAACCTATGGGATGCAGCAAAAGCCGTTCTAAGAGGAAAGTTTATACAGATACAAGCCACAAAACTAGAAAAAAAAAAACACCTCAACTAAACAACCTAATGTTACACCTAAAGCAACTTGAGAAAGAAGGACAACAAAACCCAGGGTTAAAAAGAAAGAAATCCTGAAGATCACAGCAGAAATAAAATGGAGAGAAAATTAAGTGATAGAGTAGATCAGAGAAACTAAACGCTGGCTCCTTGAAAAGATAAACAAACTTGATTAACCTTTAGCCAGACTCATTAAGAAAAAAAGGGAGAGATCTCAACCAATAAAATCCAAAAAGAAAAATGAGAAAGGACTGCCAACACCCCAGAAATACAAAAAATCTTAAGAGAGCACTTGGGTCTTTAAAATGGAAAACATGGAAGAAATGGACGAATCCTTAGAAAGGTACAACTTTCCAAGCCTGAACCAGGAAGAAATAGAAAATATGAACAGACCAAATACCACAATGTCCAAAGAAAAGACAAAACACAGGAATAGTAAGGGAGGACAAACAGAAAAAAATCCCAAGTTGTGGTTTGCAAGGACGAGAGTGGAATATTCAAGTGGCAAATATGAAGAGGAAGGCCTCTAGTCTGTCCTTCCAATTATTGCGTCCGCCTAAACAATAAAGTTTAATGATGGTCGACTATGTAAAGAAAATCCAAGTTTAAAGGAGAAGGTAATATAGAAAAAGACCTTCTTCACTTTTCAGTTTTCTTATCTTCACTATGAAATAACATCTCCACGCACCATGGATTAATATTTAATGAGACCAATAACTGAATTATGGGTCAATGTATGCCAGGTGTTACCCACAACTGATGGAGATAAAGTTTGTGCAAACTCTTGAAATAATCCACAAGAAAGGAGTGTTCTTTCAGAAAGCTGCCATGGTCAAGGGGGAAAGGCTTCCTCGATAATAGCATGTGTCTTTTCTGAGCAGATAGGTTCATGGATTGACTTTCAGATCCCCCAAGTTAGCACCTGCATTAAATTAACCTTCTTTGTTCATTGGATTTTACGTCCAAATGTCAATAGGCATCTACAGCTAGTTACAAAATAATTAAGTCATGGGAATGGATTGTCCAGCATGGTGACTAGAGTTGATTACACTGCATTGCGTTGTTGGAAAATGCTGAGGGATTCAAACTTTAAGTTCTCGTCAGAACAAAGCATTTGTACCATGTGTAGGGAGGGATGCACAGATGGTAAGGAGAATTCTGGTGATCATTTTGCAACATATACAAGTATCCAGATGGTGTAATATTTCTTATTCATTATGACTAATGTAACGTTACTTATTCATTATGACTCAATTAAAAAACCTGGTACTGATTGGTTACAGGATAATTTCTGTTATAATTCAAACTGTCTGCTAAATACAATACATTTAAGGTGAGAACTTTAGTCATACCTGCTAACAACTCAAGAGCAGATCCTAGCAGTTTTCGGATCCCTGAGGAGCAGCAGGAAGGGAGAAATGGTGGGAAAACAGGAAACCAAGACATCAGAGGTCTGTATCAACCATCGTCGAAAATCAAAAAAGGCAGTGATGTAAAAAGCCAGAATAGAAGTCAGCACGTAGAAGATGACGAAGGCGACCACCAGCATCAGGACGGTGTGGGTGGCTCTGGTCTCCGGGGGGCATCTGTGGTGCCCCGTGGGGGGGTGAATATACCGCACCCGCTGGCGGTGTCTGTGCAGGAGAAGCACCGTGGAGCCGCTGGACCAGACCATGAGGCCAATGAACACGGCCTCCGAGGTGGACCACAGGGCGACGATGCCTGCGCTGGGACTCGGGGACGAGCAGAACCAACCGCCCTGTGCGTCACTGTGGTTGTGCCTGTTGGGTGAAGCGGTGATTTTCACGGGAACGTAAATGTACATTAAAACTCCGAATATCCAACAGGCGCAGCAGGAAGAACCTGCGGCCCTGGGGGCTGCTCCCCTGAGCAACGACCTCCCTTCCCTCCCGGGGCTCAGCGTGAAGGACTGATAGGTGCTCAGGACACAGGTGGAGCACAGGGCGGTGCTGTGAGCCGCTTTCTGCAGATAGTACGCAAATTTACAGCCAAGCGCAGACAGGGGCTTCCCTGACGCGAACGCTGCCGCTGTGTGGGGGATCCCCGAGGAGAGAAGAACCAGGAGGTTGGCCACAGCCGTGTGGGTGAGAATCGTGTCCGTGGGTCTCTGCTTGTGTCCAAACAAGACTGGAGACATGTGGTAGAAAAAAAGGATGACATTGGCCAGAGACCCAACTCCCATCTGTAAGAGATGCATGGTTTCCAGAGCTGCCTGGCTTGCGGTCATACGGACGTCTTTCTCAAAAGACGTGGAGTGGCTGTCAGAGTGGCCTGGAGCAGAGGAGAGGCTGTGCCGTGAAGACACCAGCAGTCTTCTCACGGAACCAACTGGGAAAGGGAGTCCCACCGTTCAACTCTCTTGAGAAAAAAAGACGCTGTCGTAGTCCAGAGAAGTGGTTTCACCTGGAGGACACACATTTGACGTTAGTCATACTGTTCGCCACCATAAACTTTTATTTGCTCCTATGGACTTGTGTATTCCTGTTCTTCACACACGTGTGAGCAAGGTCATTGAACTTAGGGACCATGTCTGTCTCGTTCAACAACACTATTGACTCATCATGCTTTTTAAAATATGTAACAAGCGTATGAATAAGTGACAGGAGATAAAGACAAACTCTACCCCTTTAGAATTCACGGTCATCTTGCTTATTACAAGAATGTACCGGGTGATGTCACCAAGATGGCAACACAGGAGGCGCCTTCCTCCCATGGACACAGCGAAAACACTTAGCCGTGGATCAGTTCCTTTGAGAGAAATGCAGAATGACTTGTACACTGAATGACTTGTACACATCGGATGACTTAGAAATCACCCCACCTCAAAATGGGTGGGAAAGTCTGGGACACCTGCTCACCATGCACCCCACCCCCAGCACAGTGCCTTCCAATCACAATGAAACCCCCAGTGCCTTGCTTGTCTGTCAAGGGTCTGAACCTCGTACCGGCACCCTAACTGCTTTTTATTGATTTCCTTTAATTGGAGGCTAATTACAATATTGTGGTGGTTTTTTTGTATGCATTGACATGAATCCGCCACAGGTGTACATGTGTCCCCCATACTGAACCCCCCTCCCACCTCCCTCCCCATCCCATCCCTCTGGGTCATCCCAGTGCACCAGCCCTGAGCACCCTGTCTCATGCATCAAACCTGGACTGGCGATTCGTTTCACAAATGGTAATATACACGTTTCAATGCCATTCTCCCAAATCATCCCACCCTCGCCCTCTCCCACAGAGTCCAAAAGACTGTTCAATACATCTGTGTCTCTTTTGCTGTCTTGCATATAGGGTTGTTGTTACCATCTTTCTAAATTCCATATAAATGTGCTAATGTGCTATATTGCTGTTTTTCTTTCTGACTTACTTCACTCTGTATAATAGGCTCCAGTTTCATCCATCTCATTAGAACTGATTCAAATGCATTATTTTTACTAGCTGAGTAATATTCCATTCTGTGTATGTACCACAACTTTCTTATCCATTTGTCTGCCGATGGACATCTAGGTTGCTTCCTTGTCCTACCTATTGTAAACAGTGCTGCGATGAACATTGGGGTTCACATGTCTCTTTCAATTCTGGTTTCCTCAGTGTGTATGCCCAGCAGTGGGATTGCTGGGTCGTATGGCAGGTCTATTTTCAGTTTTTAAAGGAATATCCACACTGTTCTCCATAGTGGCTGTACTAGTTTGCATTCCCACCAACAGTGTAAGAGGGTTCCCTTTTCTCCACACCCTCTCCAGCATTTATTGTTTGTAGACTTTTGGATAGCAGCCATTGACCAGCATGAGATGGTACTTCATTGTGGTTTTGATTTGCATTTCTCTGGTGATGAGTGATGTTGAGCATTTTAACTTTAAAGGCTGGCATCAGAGGAAGAGGCCCTCAGATCACTTAGTTCTGGTAGCCAAGGCGGATGGGCATTGCTGAGCCCCACAGGACTAAGAAGATAAAAGAGCAATGGTGAAATGGACCTACTAGCTCCCCATGGCCTCATCCCCAGGCTCAGTGCAGCAGGAATAGGCTTGGACACCCACCACCTCATTTGAGTTGGACGGCACACACTATCCACTGCTGCCTGAGGATCTGGCGTCTAACCCTGCATCCAGCAGCTGACTGGGATGCTCTTGGGGGACTGAAGGAGCAAGTGGACACATTCTCCCTTCAAAACAATTGTTAGAGGAAAATGGGATAAATCACTAATGTGTGGAGATTAAACTTCATGGATGAAATGGAAAATCAAAACAGAAAAAAGTTTTCAGAGACATGAAAGTGGAAATACAAGATAACAAAACTTACGGAAAGCAGTTTAAGATCTGAACTGATAGTGATGAATGTCTGTATGAACAAGGAAGGAAGGCCTCAAACAAGCAGAATAGCCTGATGCCTCAAGGAGCTACAAAAGAACAGCAAATTCAGCCCAGAGGAAAGAAGTGGTGAGGTTCACAGCAGAAATATTGGCATAATTGAGAGGGGTTGTGAATTTGGTTCCAGACCACAGCAATGAAGTCAATGTCACGAAAATGTGGATCGTACATGTTTTTGGCTTCCCAGTGCACGTAAAGGTTATATTTGAGATTGCAGTCATCATCCTGGTGCAGAGACAAGCCTCCTGTGTAAGTTCTCATTCAACCTCAGAGCACCTAAACGATAGAGCAAACATTACCAGCCCGAAAGTGAGAAACAGTCACAGCGGGAGCAATACCCCTACTTTCATCAGACAGAAAATCAACATGGAAACGTTGGGCCGAGCTACACTTTAGGACAGTTGAACCTTATAGACATAACCTGATCCATCTACCCATCATCAGTAAAATACACATTCTCAAGAGCACACAGAACATTCACCAGATCGGAGCACATGTTCAGAGCCAAACAGGTCTTTTTTTAAAAAAGCCTTTATTGAATCTGTTATATATTGCTTCCTTTTTTTTTTTACGTTTTGTTTTTTCGGCCGAGAGGCACGTGAGATCGTAACTCCTCGACCAGGGGTCGAACCCACATCCCCTGCACTGGAAGGCAAAGTCTTCACTAGTGGACCACCAGGGAAATCCCCCAAAGTCTTTGACAGACTTAAGACTGAAATCACAGAAAGTATCTTTTCCAAACAAGTCGCCAGTAACAGCAGGAGAGCTGGAACGTTCACAGATGTGTGGAGATGAACAACCACACCAGAACAAACTGTGGTCAAAGAAAAGTCCAAAGGCATTTTTGGACAACCATGAATGAAAACACACAAACTGAAATTTATGGGATTAAGCACAAGCTTCTCTTAAGAGAGATGTTTTCACAACAAATGCCTAGATTGAGGAAAAGAAGATTCTAATAATCAAGCTAACTTTTTACCACAAGGAACCAAACAAGACAAAACCCAAGCTAAGGTCAGAGTTAGCAACTACAAGGAAATAAGAAAGGACAGAGTGGAAATAAAAGGAATGAGGACCAGAAAAACAATACACCCACGGCTGATTCACGGCAACGTGTGGCCAAGGCCACTACAACATTGTAAAGTAATTAGCCTCTGACTACAATAAATGCATTAATTTTAAAAGTAAACAGAAAAACAGTAGAAAATACCAAGGAACATGAGCTGGCCTTTGGAAAGATGAACGTTTCCCTCGTCACTGAGCACCGGCAGGAACGTGAGGAGGGAACAGTGGCTTCGGAAACCTGAGGCGTTTCTAACCCCAGGGCCGCCCTCGCTCCTTTCCCACCAGAGCAGCGGCATTCCTTCCCCTCAAAGCAGGAAACCCGTCCTGGCCTCACCTCCCAGCTCCCAGTCGCCCCTCTTCCTGGAGCCCCTCTTCCCGCCACTTCAACGGTCTTGTCCTTCAGGCTCAGCCTCCTGGCTCCACCTGCTCAGAGTCACCTCAGGAGCCTCTGCACCCACAGGTGTGTGGGGACTAGACTGGGAAGGTCACTGTCTCTGTGTAACAGGACAAGCTGGAAGCAGCCTTTCTTAGAAAAAAAGCAGAGAACTCGGGAGCCCTATTTTCCAGCCCCTTTTCTGATGACACAGCTCTGCTTTCACAAAACACAATTTAAAGGCAGTTCTGTCTCTCCTTTGGTTCTGAGCACTTTCTGCTACAATGGCTTCCTCATATTGTCTTGGTTTTCTTTCCTTTTTTTACTTCTGTGAATAAAAATGCTTACAAGACAGTGGAAGCAGCAGGAATTAATTCTGTTGTGTTGACAGAGGAGTGTGTAACTCATCACAGGTGAGCCCTGAAATCAGAGCTGGTGTGTAGCCCAGTGCTAGGGAATGCCGAGAATGAGCTGCTTAGAGGCATCGTCATGAGCTGTGGGCAACAGGACTGGAGCCTGGAATAAGGTCCCGGGTGGAGATACACTGAGAAAGGGGGCAGGGGGACTCCTCCTGCAAGCATAGATCTGTGAGGTCTGCTACACCGAGCAGAGTCCTTGTTAACAACGGGGAGGAGCTCAGTGACTGGATCATCCAAGACTTGGCACACATTCCAGAGACCACACCCCTCCTCTCTCATCGTTAGACTCCAGGGCACAGGGATCTGCGGTGGACCACCAGGATCTGCAGTGGACCACCCGGCTCTGCTCCCGGCCTGAGACACTCCCGGGCTCACAGCCACCCTCCACCCAGCACAGCATGGATGTGGATGCTCAAGTGAGGCCATGTTGCCCCTGTCCTGCCCAGTGTGAGTTATTCTTAAGTCCCTCTCCTGCTGGAGGCAATGTCTCTCCCAGTCTTCACCCTGAGATGGAACAGAAGGAAGCACTCACCTGGCTGGTGTTTGCTTCAGAGCTCTGTGCAGGGACGTGTCACTCAGGATGAGCCCCGAGCACCTGAGGTCATGGTTACAGGGACGGTATTTCTAGCCTTGGTCTCTCCACAGAGATTCCATTATCACGTCACCTGCTGTGTGGGTGACACTGATTGCATGCGGAGTCTGGGGCATTTGCAGTGAGGAGCAAATTTATCCCCAGTGTAAATCATCTCCCTCCTTGGGTGATTAAGGACACCTTTTGGCTGTCAGTGAAATGACCCGGATGGGCAGCCAACTAGCTGGCAGAAAACTCTTCTGTAGTCCCTATGGAAAATGGTAGTTCAGAAACAAATTGTCATCAGGCATTATAGGGGCACTTTAAGGGGCATCAATAACTTCTTAAAATTATACTTGTAATTGGGGTTATTCCTCAAAGCATTATATATATTTGCTTTTTTTATCAGGTGTTAATACATTTTTTTTTTTGGCAACAGTTCTTTGAGGTTTAACTCACATACCATATACCTTATCAATTTACAGTGCACCACCCCATCACCATTTACAGTGCACCACCCCACCATCCATTTACAGTGCACCACCCCACCATCCATTTACAGTGCACCACCCTACCATCCATTTACAGTGCACCACCCCACCATCCATTTACAGTGCACCACCCCACCATCCATTTACAGTGCACCACCCCATCACCCATTTACAGTGCACCACCCCATCACCATTTACAGTGCACCACCCCACCATCCTTTTATAGTGCACCACCCCACCATCCATTTACAGTGCACCACCCCACCATCCATTTACAGTGCACCACCCCATCACCCATTTACAGTGCACCACCCCATCACCCATTTACAGTGCACCACCCCATCACCATTTACAGTGCACCACCCCACCATCCATTTACAGTGCACCACCCCACCATCCATTTACAGTGCACCACCCCATCCCCCATTTACAGTGCACCACCCCATCACCATTTACAGTGCACCACCCCATCACCATTTACAGTGCACCACCCCACCATCCATTTACAGTGCACCACCCCACCATCCATTTACAGTGCACCACCCCATCCCCCATTTACAGTGCACCACCCCATCACCCATTTACAGTGCACCACCCCATCACCATTTACAGTGCACCACCCCATCACCATTTACAGTGCACCACCCCACCATCCATTTATAGTGCACCACCCCACCATCCATTTACAGTGCACCACCCCACCATCCATTTACAGTGCACCACCCCATCACCCATTTACAGTGCACCACCCCATCACAATTTACAGTGCACCACCCCATCACCATTTACAGTGCACCACCCCATCACCATTTACAGTGCACCACCCCATCACCATTTACAGTGCACCACCCCATCACCATTTACAGTGCACCACCCCATCACCATTTACAGTGCACCACCCCATCACCATTTACAGTGCACCACCCCATCACCATTTACAGTGCACCACCCCACCATCCATTTACAGTGCACCACCCCACCATCCATTTACAGTGCACCACCCCATCACCCATTTACAGTGCACCACCCCATCACCATTTACAGTGCACCACCCCACCATCCATTTACAGTGCACCACCCCACCATCCATTTACAGTGCACCACCCCATCCCCCATTTACAGTGCACCACCCCATCACCATTTACAGTGCACCACCCCATCACCATTTACAGTGCACCACCCCACCATCCATTTATAGTGCACCACCCCACCATCCATTTACAGTGCACCACCCCATCACCCATTTACAGTGCACCACCCCATCACCATTTACAGTGCACCACCCCACCATCCATTTACAGTGCACCACCCCACCATCCATTTACAGTGCACCACCCCATCCCCCATTTACAGTGCACCACCCCATCACCATTTACAGTGCACCACCCCATCACCATTTACAGTGCACCACCCCACCATCCATTTATAGTGCACCACCCCACCATCCATTTACAGTGCACCACCCCACCATCCATTTACAGTGCACCACCCCATCACCCATTTACAGTGCACCACCCCATCACCATTTACAGTGCACCACCCCACCATCCATTTAAAGTGCACCACCCCACCATCCATTTACAGTGCACCACCCCATCCCCCATTTACAGTGCACCACCCCATCACCCATTTACAGTGCACCACCCCATCACAATTTACAGTGCACCACCCCATCACCATTTACAGTGCACCACCCCATCACCATTTACAGTGCACCACTCCATCACCATTTACAGTGCACGACCCCATCACCATTTACAGTGCACCACCCCATCACCATTTACAGTGCACCACCCCACCATCCATTTACAGTGCACCACCCCACCATCCATTTACAGTGCACCACCCCACCATCCATTTATAGTGCACCACCCCACCATCCATTTACAGTGCACCACCCCATCACCCATTTACAGTGCACCACCCCACCATCCATTTACAGTGCACCACCCCATCACCCATTTACAGTGCACCACCCCATCACCCATTTACAGTGCACCACCCCATCCCCCATTTACAGTGCACCACCCCATCACCATTTACAGTGCACCACTCCATCACCATTTACAGTGCACCACCCCATCCCCCATTTACAGTGCACCACCCCATCACCATTTACAGTGCACCACTCCATCACCATTTACAGTGCACCACCCCACCATCCATTTACAGTGCACCACCCCATCCCCCATTTACAGTGCACCACCCCATCACCATTTACAGTGCACCACTCCATCACCATTTACAGTGCACCACCCCATCCCCCATTTACAGTGCACCACCCCATCCCCCATTTACAGTGCACCACTCCATCACCATTTACAGTGCACCACCCCATCCCCCATTTACAGTGCACCACCCCATCACCATTTACAGTGCACCACCCCATCCCCCATTTACAGTGCACCACCCCATCCCCCATTTACAGTGCACCACCCCATCACCCATTTACAGTGCTCCACTCCATCACCATTTACAGTGCACCACTCCATCACCATTTACAGTGCACCACCCCATCCCCCATTTACAGTGCACCACCCCATCACCATTTACAGTGCACCACCCCATCCCCCATTTACAGTGCACCACCCCATCACCATTTACAGTGCACCACCCCATCCCCCATTTACAGTGCACCACCCCATCACCATTTACAGTGCACCACCCCATCCCCCATTTACAGTGCACCACCCCATCACCATTTACAGTGCACCACCCCATCACCCATTAGAGTGCACCACCCCATCCCCCATTTACAGTGCACCACCCCATCACCATCACCATTTACAGTGCACCACCCCATCACCATTTACAGTGCACCACTCCATCACCATTTACAGTGCACCACTCCATGACCTTAGTTTATTCAGAGTTGTGGTCTTTCTTGTTGCTGTTGCTTAGTGGCTAAGACATGCTCGACCCTTTGTAACCCCATGGACTCTAGCCCCTCAGGCTTCCCTGTGCACGGGATTTCCCAGGTGACAGTACTGGAGTGGGTTGCCATTTCCTCCTCCAGGGATTCTTCCCAACCCAGGGATCGAACCCACACCTCCTGCACTGCGGGCGGAATCTTACCACTGAGCCACCAGGGAAGCCCGTTGTAGCCTCTACTGCACTCAGCTTTAGGAAATTTTCATCAATGCGGAAAGAAAGCCCATATCCTTCATTTGTTTTGTTTGTTTCAGATGTTTGATTAAACTTTTTATTTTGTATTGAGGTATAGACAATTAACGATGCTGTGACAGTTTCAGGTGGACAGCAAAGGGACTCAGTCATACATATTACATGTATCCATTCTTCCTCACACTCCCCTCCCGTCCAGGCTGACACAAAACACTCAATGCATTTTCATGTCTCCACAGTAATGAGCATCATCACTGGATCCCAGGTCTAGTGTGCCTGTGACTTTATTTACAAAGTTCTGAGGGACTTCCCTGGCAGTCCAGTGGTTAGGAGTCTGAGCTTCCAGTGCAGGAGGCCCAATTTTGATCCCCGGTTGGAGAACTAAGATTCCACATGTCACGCAGCCAAAAAAATTTTCAGCGGTGGGGGCAAAAGAAGTATTTATCACTCCCATGTATGGAAAACTCAATAGTGTACACTCAGCCCAGTTTGGTGGCCTGTTCTTTGACCCTCGCCTTTTCCAGCTTGGCAATGGGAGCCACTGATTTTGGACCCAGGACAAAGCCTCCCCAGTGATGCAGATCTCCTTGTATCTGTCACTGTAATTGATCCTGACGGCTTCCACCAGCTCAGCCAGAGCACCCTGCAGTCTGAGCTGATGTGTGTGAAGGCAGCGGTGGTGCACGTCTTCCTGTAGACCAGACGCCCTAGCCTGACCTTCCCCTTGAGCCCCCATCTATTTTTTTTAATTAATGTATTTATTTTAATTGGAGGCTAATTACTTTACAATATTGTAGTGGCTTTTGCCATACATTGACATGAATCCACCACAGGTGTACATGTGTTCCCCATCTTGAATCCCCCTCCCACCTCTCTTCCCATCCCATCCCTCTGGGTCATCCCAGTGCATCAGCCCCGAGCATCCTGTCTCATGCATCAAACCTGGACTGGCGATTCGTTTCACATATGGTAATATACACGTTTCAATGCCATTCTCCCAAATCTTCCCACCCTTGCCCTCTCCCACAGAGTCCAAAAGACTGTTATATACATCTGTGTCTCTTTTGCTGTCTCGCATACAGGGTTATCGTTACCATCTTTCTAAATTCCATATATATGCACTAGTAAGAAGCCTCTTGATGAAAGTGAAAGAGGAGAGTGAAAAGGTTGGCTTGAAGCTAACATTCAGAAAACAAAGATCATGGCATCTGGTCCCATCACTTCATGGGAAATAGATGGAAAAACAGTGGAAACAGTATCAGACTTTATTTTTTTGGGCTCCAAAATCACTGCAGATGCTGATTGCAGCCATGAAATTAAAAGATGCTTATTCCTTGGAAGGAAAGTTACGACCAACCTTGATAATATATTGAAAAGCAGAGACATTACTTTGCCAACCAAGGTCCGTCTAGTCAAGGCAATGGTTTTTCCCGTGGTCATGTATGGATGTGAGAGTTGGACTGTGAAGAAAGCTGATGGCCGAAGAATCGATGCTTTTGAACTGTGGTGTTGGAGAAGACTCTTGAGAGTCCCTTGGACTGCAAGGAGATCCAACCAGTCCATTCTAAAGGAGATCAATCCTGGATGTTCATTGGAGGGACTGATGCTAAAGCTGAAACTGCAATACTTTGGCCACCTCATGCGACGAGTTGACTCACTGGAAAAGACTCTGATGCTGGGAAAGGTTGGGGGCGGGAGGAGAAGGGGACGACAGAGAATGAGATGGCTGGATGGCCTCACCGACTCTGTGGACATGAGTTTGAGTGTACTCCGGGAGTTGGTGATGGACAGGGAGGCCTGGCGTGCTGTGATTCACGGGGTCGCGGAGAGTCGGACAGGACTGAGCGACTGCACTGAACTGATGCTGTATTGGTGTTCTTCTTTCTGACTTTCTTCACTCTGTATAACAGGCTCAGTCTCACCCACCTCATTAGAACCGATTCAGATGCATTTTTAACGGCTGAGTAACACTCCGCTGTGTATGTGCACCGCAGCTCTCTCGTCCGTCGTCTGCCGATGGCCGTCTAGGTCGCCCCCACGGCCTGTCGGAGGACCCGTGTTTCACAGTGCTGTGCAGGTTTCTGCTGCACAACGTGTGAGTCAGACGTAGCTACGTGTATCCCCTCCCTCAGGAGCCTCCTTCCCTCCCCTCCCCGCCACCCCACCGCTCTGGGCCGTCACGGAGCCCTGGCCCGAGCTCGCTCCGCTGTGCAGCAGCGTCCCACCAGCCCGCTGACGCGTGGGCCTGCATGCCTGTCGCGGCTGCTCTCAGTTCGCCCCCTTCTCCTCGCCCTGCTCGCCCAGAAGCCTGTTCTCTACGTCTGCGGCTCTATTCCTGCCCCGAAGCAGGCTCCTCTCTCCCATGTCTCACGAGTCCATGCGTATGTGTTCATACACGGTGTTTCTTTCTCTCTTTCTGACTGCCTTCACTCTACAACGGGCTCTAGGTCCATCCATCTCAGTTCAGCTGACTCACGTTCGGGAACCCCTGTCTTACTGCACCCAGTGGGCGGGGCGACCGCCAACTCTCTGCTATTTGTACGGTAGATCCTTATTATCTGTTTATATGCAGCCGCGTGAAAAATGAAGTGCATTGGAAATTGCTCTAATCAATTATATTAAAAATAAAAATAAGTCCGAGGCGTTTAACTCATTAGTGTTTAAAAGAGGTTATCTATCGCTGCTGCTGCTGCTGCTAAGTCACTTCAGTCGTGTCCGACTCTGTGTGACCCCATAGATGGAAGTCCACCAGGCTCCCCTGTCCCTGGGATTCTCCAGGCAAGTATCTATCACTAAATATACTTTTATTATTGGTCACATTTTATTACCTTTTCATATACTTTGATACGAAAAACAGTACGTAAAATAATGGTACTTTTAGATAAACACTGAAATAATTCATTCATATTAAAACACATTCCATAAAAGTTAAAGGAAATTCTTCACACAAAAGGTAAGTTACACCAAAGAGGAAAACACTTTAAAAGAAAGAACTGCGACCATTGGGAAACGTAATCATACTGATACATGCATAAACTATACCTCTTCGTTGCTTTTTTTGTATAAGACACAACCAGTTCATGACAGATAAAAACCATAGCATTAATTGTCAGTAATAACATATGCCTGCATGCCTGCTTCAGTCATGTCCAACTCTCTGTGACCTACTGGACTGCAGCCCACCATGGGATTCTCCAGGCAAGAATACTGGTGTGGGCTGGTGCCCTCCTCCAGGGGATCTTCCCCACCCAGAGATCAAAGCTGCATCTCTTACATCTTTGCATTGGCAGGTGGGTTTGAAATAGACACTACTTGGGAATCCATACATAATGGCTGAAACATCACTGAAAAATAGCTATACCTTAAAACCTTAAATTTTTAAAATGGGACTTAAATAATTACACTCCAAAAAGATGGCAAAAAAACCCCACAACAGACCAGAAAAATAGATTGGATAACTAGAAACAAATCTCAGGTTGCAAAATGCAATCAAGGAAACTATATATTCAAGGAACAGATTTAAAAAAAAAAAGCAACTTCTGGTCTGTTCTTCAGATTACATGATTCATCTAATCAATTAGGTTTATTGAGGGTCCACCATGTAAACAATCCAGGTTTAAAGGAGAAGCAAGCCATTGACAAAACATGGATTTTCTGTGTAACTCTACAGCATACTGGAGAATTAAGAGTGAAGTAAAGTTACAGGTAACATAGAAGAACACATTCTCTATTTCCCTGCGTGTTATCTTCATCTCAGAATCAAATCTCCACCCACAAAAGAGTAATATTTACGGAGACATATATTGGATTGTGCGCCAGGTATTAGCCACAACACGTGGAGATAAAGTCTGTGGAAACTCTTGAAATGTTCTGAGAAAGGAGGTTTCTTCCAGACGGCTGCACTGGTCAAGGCAGAAATCGTTTCCTCAATCATGGTTGGTCGGTTTTCGAGCAGATAATTTCACGGATGGATTTTCAGCTCTCCTAAGGCATCATTGGCACCCAAGGAACCTTCTGAGTTCAGTGGGGTTTATGTGGAAATGTGTAGGGTGCTCAGCTGCTCGCTCGGATCCGAGTCTGCAACCCCATGGACAGAGGAGCCCGGAGGCTACAGTCCATGGGGTTTTTCAGGGAAGAATACTGGAGTGGGTTTCCATTTCCTCCAGGGTATTGAGTGCAAACATCAAAAGGTATCACCTTCAAGTTATAGAATAAACAAGTCAAGGGGGTGTAGTGTACCTCATGGTGAATATAGTCAATTATATTCATTGCATACTTGAAAAATGCTAAGAGACTTGACCTTCAAAGTTCTTCTGATGGGGACTTCCCTGGCAGTCCAGTGGTTAAGACTTCAAGCTTCCACTGCAGGGGTACAGGTTCAATCCCTGGTATGGGAACTAAGATCCCGCATGTTTCACAGCCAAATAATAACCAAAAACTAGCTAAATAAATGTGGCAAAATTCTGATCACAAGAAAATAATTCATATCATCTGTGAAGGTGGAGGGATGGTAACTAGACTTACTGTGATCATTTTGCAACATACAAATATCCATTCATCTGAAATTAATATAATTGTACATCAATTAACAGAGAATGATACTGAGGACTTACAGAATAGTTACAATTATTATTGAAGGTGTCTACTAGATATTTACCACTTTCTTCATACATTCTAATGACTCGAGAGCAGAACCTAGGCGTTCTAAGATCCCTCAGGAGCATCAGGAAGGGGGAAATAGTGGGGAAACAAGAAGCCAAGACATGCGAGACCTGGAGCAACCACAGACGAAAATCTGAAGAGGCACTGATATGAAAAACAAAACCGTAATCCAGCACGTAGAAGATGACGGAGGTGGCCACCAGCATCAGGACGGTGCGGGCGGCTCTGGTCTCCGGGGGCCATCTGTGGTGTCCAGTGAGGGTGTGAATATGCTGCATTCTTTGGTGGTGTCTGTGCAGAAGAAGCACGGTGGAGCCACTGGACCAGACCATGAGGCCAATAAACATGACATCAGAGATGAACCAAAAGTAGCCAAAGCCTGTGACAGTACTTGAGACTGAGCAGAACCACTTGCCTTGGGCATCAGTATCGTTGTATCTGTCCCAAGGACCAGTGATTCTCACAGGAACGCAGATGCACATTAAGAGCCTGAGCATCCAGCAGGCGCGGCAGGAAGGACCAGTGACCCTGGGGGCCCTTCCTCTGAGCATCACCCTCTCGGCTCTCCTGGGGGAGAGAGTGAAGGACTGACAGGCGCTCAGGATGCGGGTGGAGCCCAGGGCGGGGCTGCGAGCCGCCCTCTGTGTGTAATACACAGACTTACACCCAAGGCTGGACAGGGGCCTCCTTGACACGAAAGCTGCCATTGTGTGGGGAACCCCAGCGGAGAGAAGAAACAAAAGATTGGACAGGGATATGTGGGTGAGAACGGTGTGTGGGTCTCTGGTTGTGGCCAAGCAAGACTGGAGAGATGTTGTGGAACAAAAGGATGACATTGGCCAGAGACCCAACTCCGACCTGTGTCAGATACGTGGTTCTCAGGGCTGCCTGGCTTATGGTTCTCAGGGCATCTTTGTGCAAAGACATGCAGAGGACTTGGGAGTGGCCTGGAGCAGATGGGAGGCTCTGCAGATGGACACACCAGCGGACTTCTCATGTGACTAGCAGTGGACAAGGGCTCCCACATTTTACTTCTCCTGAAAAGAGAAGACACTGTCAGAGCCCAGAGAAGCGACTGCACCTGGATAATGTGTTCCCGACACCAGGTAAAGCGCCCACCGTTATTATTTTATAGTTTATTTATTTATTTTTTTCCTGGAGAATGTACAAGTGTTTATTTTATTTTTTTTTTTTTTGATCTTTATTTATTTATTTTTATTTTACAATATTATATTGGTTGGTTTTGCCATACATTGACATGTATTTTATAGTTTAAATTTTACTTTTATTTAAATTTTTAAAATTGGGGGCTAATGGCTTTACCACATTTTGAGAGTTTCTGCTATAGAGCAGTGTGAATCAGATGTAAGTATCAGTTCAGTTCAGTTCAGTCGCTCAGTCGTGTCCGACTCTTTGCGACCCCATGAATCACAGCACGCCAGGCCTCCCTGTCCATCACCAACTCCCGGAGTTCACTCAAACTCATGTCCATCGAGTCGGTGATGCCATCCAGCACATATACATAAATGTGTCTCCCCTCCCTCTGAGCCTCCCCCATCTCCCAGTTGTGCCCCTCAAGGTCATGACAGGGCACTGAGCTGAGCTCCCCGTGTTATACAACAGCTTTCTAGTTGCCTTTATATCCTGATCTCCTATCTCCATGTAAGGTCTGTCAGCCAACTTTGGAAACATGTCTGCCTTCTTCAACAACATTGTTGGCTTAGTTCAACCGTTTTCAATGTCACTCTTCTCAGAGAAAGAAAAACAAAAACAACCCAAATTTGTAGGCAATCCAAAAATACCCAAATGGTGAAAGAATCTTGAGAAAGAACAACAAAGCATGAAACTTCTTTATTTCAAATTGTATGTCAAATTTATAGTAACAGAAACACTACGTACAGGCATTTAAAAACACAGATCAGTGGGACAGAATTGAGAGGCAGAGACAAACCCAAGCTCCAGTGGTTAATTAAGTTTTGACAGAGGCACCAAGAATATATAACAGAAAAAGGACAGTTCCTTCAGCAAGTGCTATTTGGAAAACCGAACATCCACATCTAAAGACTGAAATTGGGAGTCACAAACCTACCAAATTCTGACTGAATGAGAAAATTGTAATGCGTGGATAATTGGTGTTAATTAGACTTCTGTGACCAACTGGTAACAGAGCAAATACAGAATCATTATTTTATACACATGAAACTGATAAAATGTTATGTCAGTTATATCCCAGTTTTAAAAACTACAAGAAAAGCTGCAGACTATCTTACATCACCCCCAAAAATGGTCTCAACTGGGCTAAAACTGGGATGTAAGAGCTGAACCCGTGCAACTCTGAGGGGAAAGAAGTGTGAGCTCCTTGACACTGGTCTTGCTCATAATGGTTTGAATTTAACAAAAAAAGCAAAGGTAAACAAATGGGAGTGTATCACATAAGACCTCCGCAGGGCAAAGGAAACCAGGAAAAGGCAGCTATGCAACAGGAGACAATATTAGCAATCCACATACCCTGTAATGCGTGAACATCCAAAATATAAAAGGAATTCATGGAAAAACCCAAAACCCAGTTTAAAATGTACAAAGGACTCAAATAGACATTTGTCCACAGTCAGCAAACAAAGGGCACATGGCCAGGCGCTCAGTGTCTCTAGTCACCAGATCAAAATCCCAGTGTGACAGCATCTCCCACCCGTTAGCATCTGTTCCCCAGAGCCAGGAGGGGGCAAACTGGCAGGGATGTTGAGAAAAAGGAACACTTAGGCACTGCTGGTGGGAGTGCAAACGGGTACAGCCTCTGCGGAAAACGTTGAAAGTCCTCAGAAACTAAAACCAGAGCTGCCGTTTGACCCAGCAGTCCTCTTCTAGCATACAGACAAAGGGGTGAAATCAAAATCTCGAAGCAGCGTCTAGACCCCTACGTTCATTGCTCCATCGTTACAAGAGCCAAGACACGGACACAACCCAAGTGTCCACTGATAGGTGAAGCAGTTAGGACGCTGAGGTGCATCACACAGTGGAATATAACAGCTTTTCAAAGGTGGAACTCCTTCCTTCTGCAACAGCGTGGATAAAACTCGAGGACACTTCGGCGTGTGAAATATCTATAGATGTTTGCCATTCCCGTCTCCATTTCTGTCAATTATAGGTAGAGTTATAAAAAGAAAATCAGTCTCATAGAAAGAGAGTCGAATGGTGGTCGCCTGGGAACTGGGGCTGGGGGAAAGGGGAAAAGATGGTAAGGGATACAGCCTTTCAGTTATGAGGTAAACAAGGTCTGAGGGCTAATGTAGAACCTGGTGAGCACAGGTGATGACACCTAATGTGTGAGGCGATGGATGCGTCAGTTCAGTCAACCGTGGACTCCTTCAGAACGTGTACACGTATTAAATCATGATGTACATTTTAGACACACTGCAATTTCAGTAATCAGTCATGGTCCATCCCCTCTTTGCTCTTGGGCTGAGTATTTGCTGGGGTGCGTGATGTGGTCATAGCTACTGTTTGTCCATTTTGTGGGACACACACAAAGATCACCCCGCAGGGGACGTGCCTCCCTGAAACCAACAGTTATCACCCAGAATCGCAGGACACATCTGCCCCCACCCGACCCATGACCCCCAGCCGCCAACAGTCACACACGGGGGGCACCCCCACAGCCAGAGTCAGAAAGGAACCCACAGCAGGGACCCTTGTGCTGAGACGGGAGCACATGTTCTAGTGCCTGCCGCCCCCAGGGGCTTCTCTGAGCCTACAGGTGTGGGCAGACCAGCCTGGGCATGAAAGTGTCCATGAATTTGGACAGGGAGTGAAAAAAATTATGTCTGACTCTTAGCGACCCCATGAACTGTAGCCCTCCAGGATCCCCTGTCCATGGGATTCTTCAGGCAAGAATTCTGGAGAGGGCAGCTATTTCTTTCCCTGGGATTAAACCTGGGTCTCCTGCATTGCAGGCAGTTTCTTTACCATCTGAGTCACCAGGGAAACCCAATTTGGACAAGATGGGAATCCTATTCACAAAGGGCCTCCCACTTAATATAAGCACCTCCAAAGGCTCTTCTCCTAACACCCTCGTCTTTAAGATACAGGATTTCAGCATATGAACATTTGTGGGATACAAACATCAATCTGTGACATGGCCCAGGGTACACGTCACTGTATTTCCAAACATACAACATCGAACTACCACAGACGGTACTCCTTCAGCTCCTAATTCCAATCTTTTAAAGATCTACCAATGCTTGTTTTCTGACATTTACACTACGATGGCAGGTTGGAAAGTTACCTGGATTCCGTCTCAATACAAATTCTTTTTTCTTTGCCCTGCTGCTCTTGGTAATAAGGCTGAGCGCATTTTGACGCTCGGTTAGAGAGAGGGAGACACGAGCCACACTGACATACGTAACGAACACAGAGAGAGCCGTGCGGGCAGCTCACGGCAGGATCCCTGAGCCGGCTTCACGCCGTGGAGGAAAGCGTGAAGGTTGTTGCGGGGCACCGTTTCTCTCTGTATTTCTGTGTGTGTGTCTGTCTGTCTGTCTGTCACTGGATCTTGTTTCAGGACTCTCAGGTTCTAACCCAAACTCTTGCACATCAACCTATGCCATCATATTCACACCCAACCCTAATCAATTAGGTCTGAGGTCAGTAGACTCTTTTGTACAAGACTGAGAAGCTCGCTGCTCTGCTCATACAGGACTTGGCACAGATTCCACAGTGACCCCCGACCTTTCCCCCTCATTGTCAGGGACCCCAGGACACAGGGATTTGCAGTGAACTCACGGCTCTGCTCCCACTCAGATACACACCCCAGCACATTCCCGCCTTCCACCTGCCCATCCAGGGCATGGACGGGACAGCTCAGGACAAGGCAGGGGAGCCCCTGTCCTGCCCAAGGTGCTGACAACACAGCTCTGAGCTGCTCTCCTGGTTCCTGCCCTGAGACCGAACACAAGGGAGCACTCACCTGCCGGCACTTGGCTTCACACTCTGTGCAGGGAAGTGTCAGTCAGGATGGGCCCCAGTTATAGGGACAGGGTCCCTGGGCCCGCTCTCCCCACAGAGGAGCCATTGTCATGTCATCTGGAGCGGAGGTGACACTGTCTGCATGGAGAGTCTGGGGCGTCTCCAGTGAGGGGCAGGTCTTACCCCCCGTGCTCGTCACCCTCACCCACGCCTGGGGACTAGTGACAACTCCTGGCAATTACTGAGAAGGTCCACGTGAGCAGTGGAGCAGAGGGCAGGGAGAGTTTTCTGAGTTCCCTGTGGGAGAACCCAAGTTTACAGTGAAAGTCATGACCGGGGGAGGGACACTCACAGTGCACCAGGGCTCCCGTCACTGTTTCCTGTTGGGCATTTTCCCTCATGTCTCACTTTTCCAAACTGTTCCAAAGTGTGTTCTCACTGATCATCAGCATGGGATCTGGAGGCTGGTCTTTTCCCCTCAGTTTAAGTTCCATTACCTTTCCTCATTATAGCCTCAGGTCTATTTTATCTGGAAACACGACTCTGAAGGCCGTATCTCCCTCCTTAGAAAACTCAGATGTCCTTTACATCCACATACTCTGCAAGGAGAGTATGCTGCTGCTGCTGCTGAGTCACTTCAGTCGTGTCCGGCTCTGTGCGACCCCGTAGACGGAAGCCCACCAGGCTCCCCCGTCCCTGGGATTCTCCAGGCAAGAACACTGGAGTGGGTTGCCATTTCCTTCTCCAATGTGTGAAAGTGAAAAGTGAAAGTGAAGTCGCTCAGTCGTGTCCGACCCTCAGCGACCCCACGGACTGCAGCCTACCAGGCTCCTCCATCCGTGGGATTTTCTAGGCAAGAGTACTGGAGTGGCCTGCCATTGCCTTCTCCTAATATGCACCTAAATACCCATAAATCTCAACTGACGCTTATCTGTAATTATTTTTAACAGGTACATAATTCCCAAGATAATAACAATGGTAAGCTCCTCTTTTGGTCCCACTGATTAACTGAATGAAATACATAGGATTTTACAATTCTAGCAGTCTGTCACCAGAATTACACTACTTATCAATATCATACCAATTACTGGGGAAACAGACCAGAACAACAGAACTACAATACTTTAAGAAAAAAAAGAAAGGAAAAAAAGAAGAAAAAGAAAAGATACTGAATTAGTATTTTGGCCAGAGTAACAGGCACACTATTTCAGAACCAGAGCCTCCTACTTTGAAAGACAAACATGTTAAATTTTAATGTTCTGTTGCTAAAGGTACTTCCCAAAAGACAGAGATATATACACAGTGAAAATAGGGTGATGAATTAGAACAATTAGGGTGAGTATCTTAGAAAAGTTTCAGGAAGTCAGCTTGTACCACCTCTGGCCTCTTAGTCAATGAATGCCGTATGGATCCAAGATCCTGGAAAGAGACTCAGTGAGAGCAGTCTAGGACAGTTCTTGCCAAGTTTGATGCAATGAATGACTTCAAAGAATATGAAAGTACTTAAATAGTGACTTTTGTTCTTATCTTGATCCCACCAATGTCCTCCAAATCCTACCATTTACTTAATATACCTCAGGCCAATTATTGTTTTTCTTGAAAATTGCTAGGCTTTAGCAACTCACAGCATTTATAACATTTAACTTGGCTATTAATCAGCAGTTATTTGGTGCTATCTCTTATACTATTTAATTCAATCGTTATATAAATCTTTGATTTCAGAGTTCATGCCTGGGAACTTACGTCTTAGCGTGATGGGCACACAAGGACTTGAGACTCTTTAATGGCATGCTAAGTCACTGAAACAACATTTGACAAGTCATGTATTTATTACGTGGTGCTGGACGGCGTTCAAAGCAGTAGAGACGCCAGGAGAGCTCAGTCTTGACCCCTGCCCCAAGTGCGCGTTCTAACCACAGGCGCAGAACAGCAGACAAAGGATCGCTAAGCCGATACAGTGGATGATCACGTGCACATGCTTCTGGCTTAGCATCAGATCCATGCGAAGCTCACTGAATAATTCAGCTTTCAAGTTAGCAAGTACTTTAGGCTCCCTTAATGTATTTAAGAATTTGGTAAATTCCGGAAACTTGTTAAAATGCATATTATGACTCAAGGCCTGAGGAGGAGCCGACGATCCTGTATTTCCAATAAGCTCCTAGGTGATAGCTGAAGCTGTTGGGTCATGGAGCGAACTGTAACTAGCAAGGAGTGACAGAACATGTGACCGATTCATTCATCTTAGAACTGAGTTAACTGACTAAAGGAAACTCATCAACCTAAGGCGACACAGGATATAACAGTGAATGGCTGTCTTGGGTGAGGTGTCTTCGGCTGATGCACTGATAACTGTAAAATACGCAACAAGATGACTCTCTGCCTAATCAACACAAAATCTGGTTAAGAAAGAGAGCTGGCTTCATAAGTGGTCCTGGTGACTACCACCTTATAACCAGGAACAGTGTCTTCTAACAGCTTCCCATCTTTCCCAGTTTAAGTGGTTTCAAAGAGGCCGCTTTGTTTCCTGTCTTACCTGAAGTCTCTGAAGGAAGCTCAGAAGTTTGACTACATGGTTTCTTTTGCTCTAGTTCTTCTAACACAGAATCCTCATCTGTTGGCAAGCTGTGCTTTTGGCCCATGGCCATGTATAATTTTCCCTAAATCACCTGCGGATCCTTTTCCTTGGGTCTCTCATTGGACCACCAGCCCATCTCCAAGTGCTGGTGGGTCATTTGCACTGGGAAGGAGACACAGTAGACTTTAAATGGAGACTATTTCAAGAGACAAAGAAGGACACTAATAATCATCAAAGGTTAAATTTAAACAGAAGATGCAGCAATTGTAGATGTATATGCACCCAACAGAGGATCACCTCAATATATAAGGGAAATAGTCACCATCCCAATTACATCAGTGGAGAGATCACCCAGACAGAAAATAAATCAAGAAACACATTAAACCAATTAGATCTCACCGCTTTTATTCAACCTAATTTTGGAAGTTCTAGCCATACTAATCAGAGAAGAAAGAGAAATAAAAGGAATCCACGTTTGAAAGGAGACAGTAAAACTGTCACTGTCTGCAGATGACTCAATATTATATGTAAATAATTCTAAAGATGCATCAGAAAACTACTAGAGCTCACCGATGAATTCAGTAACACTGCGGGAGACAAAATTAATACACAGAAATCTCACATTTCCGTGCGTCAGAACAAGCTGTCAGAAAAAGAAATCAAGGAAACAGTCCGTTTACCATTGCATCAAGGATAAAATATCTCTGAATAAACCTACTGAAGGAGATTAAAAAGCTGTACTCGAAAAGTCAGAGATGCTGGTGAAAGAAACTAAAGTGATACAAAGAAGGGACAGATATATTCTGCTCTCAGATAGAAGAATCAGTACTGTTACCGAAAATGGGGTCCAGCTGCTCGCCACTCAAAAGCCATTACAGGCCAGGTTGGTGAAAAGAACGTTTGCTTTATTTCAGATGCAGGTCACATGGGGTGGGGTGGAGGGGTGACGTCTGTCCAGTGGCCAAGTCCCTGTACTGACAATCAGCGGGTAAGGGGTTTTATAGACAGAGGCGAGGGCTCCACGCAGAAACCGCACAGTCAGCTCTGACTGTATTTTTGAAGTTGGTCATTGGTGGTCTGACCAGCATCGTCTTGCTTTAGGTGCAGTTAGTGCTCAGTTCCATGGTTTGTTCCCGTTTCTTTAAGTCCAGTTCTTGGAACTGTGGCACCTTTTGGGAGGCTACGGTATGGTCATCATGTAGTTAACTTCTTCCACCTAGTTTCAGTATCTGCAAGACAGCTCACAAGATACGGCTCAGAATATTTTCTATAGCCTTTGAAAAGAAACTAAAGGTCCTCCACTTTGCTTAATAGCTACTCGACTTTGCTTAACAGCTACATTATTATTGTTTGGACTTGTTTGACTGTTTTCCTTCCTTCTTGCATGTTTTAACGTCTCCTATTCCTTAAGAGGGCTTCCCTGGTGGCTCAGAGGTTAACGCGTCTACCTCCAATGCAGGAGACCCGGGTTCGATCCCTGGGTCGGGAAGATCCCCTGGAGAAGGAAATGGTAACCCACTCCAGTATTCTTGCCTGGAGAATCCCATGGATGGAGAAGCCTGGTAGGCTATAGTCCACGGGGTCGCAAAGAGTCGGACACGACTGAGCGACTGAACAGAACAGACAGAACAGATTACTTAAGAAAAGTTATGACCAACCTTGATAGTATATTAAAAAGCAGAGACATTACTTTACCAACCAAGGTCCATCTAGTCAAGGCAATGGTTTTTCCCGTGGTCATGTATGGATGTGAGCGTTGGACTGTGAAGAAAGCTGATCGCCGAAGAATCGATGCTTTTGAACTGTGGTATTGGAGAAGA